>NW_027273860.1:17217500-17492500 GCF_046630095.1 Trachinotus anak | reverse complement strand
AAGTAATACCCTCCTGTGAAATGAGCCAAGCTCTGGTATCATTCCAGATACCCAGCCTCTGCAAGCAGAGAGGAATCCAGTCCTGCTTCACCAGACATCCTGGTTGAGGAAGCATCAATAGGAAGTAAGAGGGGGATGTGTCGTGTCATTTAAGACCCTGACATAATACAAATGCAAACCATACAGACACAGAAACTGATACACTATCAGTTGTAGGCAGTATGAATAGATGCTGTATCTTGATTGAAAGTCTTTGTTCTTTTATTTTGTGTTAAACATAAAAACTTCTAACTACATTGCTTCCATTAATATTTATGTCATTGATTTTCCCGTGTTAAATTCACTGTTATGACATATGGATATTGAAAATACTTTACCATTTTTTAAATAAAAGTTGGTTTTCAATTCATGACCATGTTTCAAATAATAGCTGTGGCCAACAAATAACCGATATGAATCGGAAATTGGTTAATTTAAAATCTATCTCACTCACTCACTCACTCACTACAATACGCATACAACGATGACCATTCACCGGCACTGGGCATGGGCAATCCAGTGTAACCAGGAAGCAGATTATCTACTCTCAGGTGTACTCTGCTGATTAGCTGCAAAAAATACTATGAACGAGGAAAGCAAAGGCAGTTGTAGTGTTATCATGTAGAATTTAACTACAAAACAGCTGCTGGCAAAGACAACAAGGTCAGTAACACTTGTAATCAATTATTCATGTTGCTTTCACCACTGGTAGTCTCGGCGGATAAAAGCCAATCAGGTAATAACCTGTGTGTCCAAGTCTTCGTTTTTGCCCCTTTTTACCCGTCCAGACTACAACGCGACCCCGGAGTTTTCAAACTAAATCAGTGCCAGCAGTGTACTAAATCCTATCCAATGGAACGAAAATCAAACCAAATCGCTCCATATAAAAGTGTATCATCCCTGAATCTTATCGTACTCTATGTATCAAGATACAAATCGGAACGTCTTGTATTGGACAGATGCACACCCCTAGAAATAAAGGGTGGTCACAAATTATTTTCTATCATTTTTCATTTCCAATGTTTCACTATAAAAGCCTATAAATAAAGGAATGCTTTAAGCCCTTTGAGCTATTGGACAAAGAGGCCATTATTTGAGATTTATTGTATTTATGTAATCTGCAATATGACAATATTTTATTTGCAGTATGGTAAAATATTAGCACAGATCAATCTATTTACAAAAGTATAATTTTTTTCACTTAATAAGTGCCACTTATCACTTTGTCTGTAGCAGGTATCGTCAGTCATGTTTAATCATTGACTTGTGAAAAACAGCTGATAACACCATCATACTAGTGATGAGCCTCTGTGTTTGTCTCATGGAGCACAGTCCTCACTTTTACTCTGAAATGAATCCATGCTGACTTGGTGCTGACCAATGAAAAGCTTGCACATAGATACCCATGACCCTGACCCGTATCTTCTGTCTCACTAAGCCATCACAGACAGTGTTGCTGCATCTTCACTTTACAAATATGCTCAAATCATTCAAACCTTGACAAATAAATACATGACCATGACATGAGCAGTGCCTGTAAAATTAATAAGGTTATTTTATAAATTATCTGGCTTTCCTGTGCCCCATCCACGTTCTCACGGAGCTGGGGAGCATCACACTGCAGCATGTTTTGTCTTCAATTCCCCCACGTCCATTATACATAATACATGGCGCATCTCATGTATTAGTACTTGAGTAACACTATAATATATCTAAATTAGTTTTCCCCAGTCATACACTCCTCTCAATTCTTAGTTTCTGAACTTCAATCCAACAATATTATCTGCCCTGTGCCGTCTCTTCCAAAGCCTCATTATGTTGAAATCCATTTTTTTCCCCAGACTTTTCATTTTTCATACCTATTATTAGTTTAACTTTCTTATCATCTTACATTCTGTAAAGCCTATTGCACACAACAGCTGATTAAAATAAATTAAGTCATTATTCAATCTATTTTAGGCAGGTGTGAGGTAATGTTTCCATACAGTACAATCACCTGTCACAAGCCAGAAAGATGTCCTCTCAAACAAGCCCTGCAGGGCATGTGCTTCTCTTTTTGTGTGTGTGTGTGTGTGTGTGTGTGAGTGTGAGTGTGAGTGTGAGAGAGAGAGAGAGAGAGAGAGAGAGAGAGAGAGAGAGAGAGAGAGAAAGAAAGAGAGAGAAAGAAAGAAAGAAAGAGAGAGAGAGAAAGAAAGAAAGAGAGAGAGAGAAAGAAAGAAAGAAAGAAAGAAAGAAAGAAAGAAAGAAAGAAAGCGAGAGAAAGAAAGAAAGAGAGAGAAAGAAAGAAAGAAAGCGAGAAAGCGAGAGAAAGAAAGAGAAAGAAAGAGAGAGAAAGAAAGAAAGAAAGCGAGAAAGCGAGAGAAAGAAAGAAAGAGAGAGAAAGAAAGAAAGAAAGCGAGAAAGCGAGAGAAAGAAAGAAAGAAAGAGAGAGAGAGAGAGAGAGAGAGAGAGAGAGAGAGAGAGAGAGAGAGAGAGAGAGAGAGAGAGAGAGAGAGAGAGAGTGTGCATGCGTGCGTGTGTCCATGCAGTGTGTGGCATTAGGTGTCTTGGCTTATCTGGCTGTGGAGAGAGCTATGAGAGCTCACTGTGTAATTGAAATGTCATGCGTACAGGAGAGGAGTTTGACTGAACGGGAGCCTTTAGCCATGCCCCAACGAGCCCACGACAGATGAGCAACAGCTTCCCCAATAAGAAGTGGCATTCCCCAAACCCATTCCTTCTCCTCCGTCCTCGTCCTCCCTCGTCCATCATCCCATCTCGGCTCCTCCGCTCTCCCACTCTCTCTGATTCCTCCCTGCCTATCTGCAGTCTAACAGTGATTAACGATAGCGCCTGGTAGTTGCTGAAATATTAAAATAAATGGTGGCTGAATCAGGGTCTGAAGGAATGCCAGTGCATTTATCATTTTTATCTGACGCTAAACTATTGTGTTATTGATGGTGGCAGTGGGCTTGCCATTCAGCTGTAGTAATGCAGGTGGCAAGGAAACTCCCTCAGTTTGATTGCTGCCAAGCACGGAGACAACACAGTATAATTCATTTTCACATAATCCACAATGATTAATAGCACTGTATCGCATAGTATATCTGCAAGCACAAGTAAAATGATATTTTAAATGTTCACATTACCTGTGAAAATGTTTTCATAATTCATTTCAGTCACTGAAAGGCATTGTGGCATTTGTTTTTTGTCTGGCAGCCAAATAAAATATATGGTATTTCCTCAAATAAAAACCAGGAGTCTCCAATAATGGCTGGGGGCATGGTCAAGATGAACAAATAAATGCCAGCCCCCAAATATAGGCCAGGACAAACAGAAAAAAAAAAAAAAAAAACGAACAAGGGTGCCCCTTGTGCCTGTCATAAACGGTCAAGCCAGTTCTGAGTAATACACATTTCTACCTCTTTAATATAATAAATTCAGCAATATAATTATGCTGTTTTCCATACTTGGATGATCTGTAAAGGATTTAATTAATTCATTCTGATCCCCTTTGCACTTTGCTAAGCCCTGTCTATTTAACAGGGCAAGGGGGAGCAGATCAACACAAGGCTTCTTACCAATATATGACCAATTACACTTATCAATTAGCATTAATTAGAAATAAAGGCTTGTCTCTAATACAGGCCTACTAGGTCCCACTGTTGAGTTAAATATAGGTCTGGTCACTATTTGAGGAAATACAGTAAGTTTAGTTGGAACCTAAATGCAAAACATTTAAAATTCAGAGTAGGACATACTTCATATCAAAGAGGCCTCAGGGTGCCACAGATCTGGCACAGAGAAGCCAATGCTATTTGGAAGACACCTTAGTATTGGAGACCATCATCCCTCTGTGAACAGTTTAATTTGTGTTGATAAAATCTGAGAAAGTCATGCTCAAAGTGGGATAATGGTGCCTGTTGTTAAATGGCTCTTTGCCATCTGCTCATGCTAGCAGCATTTCTCTATGGATGATAATATTGGTAAGTCCACCATTTTGGTTCAGGCTGAATTATCTCAACAACTACAAGATGGACTGATATGACATTCATGGTCCCCAGGGGATGAAATCTTATGCCTTTGCCGATTCCCTGACCTTTCCTCTTGCACCACCAAAATGTTGACATTTTTGGTTTTTAGTGAAACATCATCTAGTGGACGGATGACCAGGAAATTATGTGCACACATTCATGGCCATAGTTAACTATGGTGAATCCCTGAGTTTTCATCTTGCATTATCAGGTTAAAATTTCTACTTGTCCAATACTTTGGTTTATCCATTTACCTTACATTACATACATTTGACATGTCTGTCTAAAACAAGTGTATTCAAACTCAAAAATAAAGGAACAAGAGCTATATGTCATCAAAAGTTGGAAGTGCAACCCTCCCAAATAAATAATTAAACAAACCATTTTAAGATGTCACAGTGCTATGCTACTGTGACATTAGTGCTACAATGGGGTGTCAAGGGGCAGTCTGAAAAGGTCTGTTTTTAGCCAGCAGGGAAAGATTGGTAGGCTGCTGTTCTGACTTAATTAGGAAGCTAATTCCACCATAGATAAGAGACCACAGGGTCCAAAGTGTGACATGGCAGAGAAGCAATGGTTGGGCCAGCAAGTAAAATTTGACCATGACTCAATAGTAGGATGAAGCAGCCTTCACTACCCAGGAGGCCAAAACCAGAGTCTTGAACTAGATGCAAGGTGCAACAAGGAGCCTGTGTCATCTGTCTTATCTGTGAACAGATAAGAGGTGTTGAGGGCGAACTTTAAAAGGTTGAACGCTAGGCAGCAGGATTCTTTACTAGCTGCAGGGCTCCAGCTTAAGGTTGTGCCTTGACATCTACTCCAAGATACTGCATCTGGCAGGAAAGCAGTGATGTGTTCCACCACCCCAGTGTCAGAAAGGGCACAGAGAAGAATAGCAGGGTGTCATCAGTATCACCTAATATTAAGAGAAGCTATGCTAGTTTATGAAAGCAAGGACTGAGCCTTAGTCTTGTTACTATGCTTATTATTTTTTATTTTCCATCATATACTGTACAATTGACTAATAGTAAATGTGATTTGTAGGAAATGGTTACATTTAATCAATATAAAGTGAAAATATTTGTATTTATATTGAACATATCTGTAAACTGTTCATTGCAAACCTAACTGATAGAGGATAGAGAATGTGGGATTGGTCAAATATTTAAAAAGTCAATGACACAGGAGATGCTGACTTTTAGCAGAAACAGCCATATTTCGCAGTCTTTAAGTCTTTTTGTCATAGACCTAACAACACTTGGGAATCGCAGCCATTCACCTAAACCACATCTCTTTTTATCCTCTTTATGACTTTTCAGTGGTAAATGAAAGTCACACAGCAGTGTTTAGAACAAATTTAAAAGGATGACAATCCAGTACATTATTGCTTTGTACATGACAGAAACAAAACTCCTAATATATACTAAATGTATTTCCTAGGAAACTGGTTAAATTAATGGATTCCACAAACGTATTGAATTACTGTAAACTGCACTGCACAAACATTTTACCTACATTTCTCTACCCACATTAATTTCTCAGTCCAGAGATCGAAGCAGCAACATTTGCTATTCATAACTTATAAAGATTTGATGTACATGTATTTGAAGCATTTTATGCTGTTGCTATGTTGATTCCATTTTTCTTTTATACTTATAATAATTGTCCATAGATAAAGCTTACATACCAAATGATTATTGCTGACATTCCACATGTATATTATTGTTGAACCATGATTTCCAAACCAAAGAACCGAAACATAAACATGCCAGAAATTTAATTTGATGCATCAGTTCATTACCGCTCTTGGGAGAGCATATAGCAAGCCCCAGGATTCATTGTGATAATGATGCATCCACAGAGCATAATCTTCACTAAACACAAGACACAAATACACAGCTGTGTCTCCACTGACTGCACACAAAGGGGTCATTTTAGCAACTCAAGAGACCACTTGAGACTGACTCTGGTGGTATGGCTTGATAGTTATTTTAACAAGCTGTTTTTAGGAGGTGTGGAAGGAGTTGTTATTGACCCTGAGATGCTTATTCAACATTATGGTCAGCCAGATCAGCCTTCAGAAGTTCAACAGGATGGAAAAAAACATTGAGATATTGAAAGTCTCATTTCACACTGCAACAGCAGGTGCATATTCTCCAAATACTTGGAGTTTTGGTGTCAGAACTAAAGTTAATGTTTCCCTTATCATTCAGACCTTGAGAGTATTATAAAATATATTATCATGGTAAGGTAATCTGTCTGCACCATAAGAGCAACTTGAGATTGTATTTGGACAAACTGCTATGAAATGTATAGGAGTTAAAGTATATTCACCTCTCCACTCACTTTATGAGCAGTCCGTCATCAGACAGACTCAGAAAATAGTGTCCAACCCTCCTCACGTCTCTGCTCCCAGTCCACTTTTTACCATCTACTACAAGATTCAAGGCTCCTCAGTATAACTTAAATTACTATAGGTACTCTTTCACATCAAGGGTTGTTAAATCTCTCAACACCAAGAGGTAGAATGACCACAGGAGTTGTGCAGTATGTCTTCATTGCCATAGTAGATACAGAACTGTGCAATGTTTAGATCTTTATCCATCACACAGTGCCATCAGGGAGGTTCCAAATTTGTTCTACAGCATGACGACGACAACGACGACAACAAACAGAGTGAGAGTCACAAAGAAACATCTTCAGTGACGAAAAGAACAAGGAGTCCTGCAACATATGGTCTGGCCCCCACAGAGCCTTGATCTCAACGTCATTGAGTCAGTATAGGATTACATGAAGCAACAGAAGCAACTGAGACAGACATAATCCACACAACAACAGCAGCAACCAAAAGGCTTGAAAGCAGGCCCTTGAAAAATACAGCACTGATTCTCCAAGGTACAGTTTTAATAGCAAAGGATGCTCACATCAAATATACATTTGATTTAGTTTTTTTTTTTTCCTTTTTGTTTACTGCACTGTATGAAATTAATTAAGAAATAAACTAATTTTATACTAGTACACCAGGAATAAACTACTCATGACATTATTATTTTGAAAGTATCCACACTTTTCAGTGCCTAAAGCTTTTGCACAGTACTGTATACAAGTATTTGTACTGCAATAAAGTACATTTTATTCTATACCCTGGACCTAGACTACTTCCCCCGCTTGTGGTAGTCCTAGTGGTAATGTAATAACAGTAATTAAATTCATTTTAGAGTACAAACAATTAGTTACAATTAATAGAAAATGTTGAAGGGTCATATACCTGTGTAGATATGACACTTAATGTAAATATATCACTGTCCACACAGATTATGCCTCAATGTCTGTAACCTAAAAACAAACAATGAAAAAAACAACAGAAGAGAAGAAATCACTTTAAAATCTCTGCACAGCTACACGGATGTTTCCAGTTTTTCTGGCTGATTAGACCTCAGGTTGAAGTTGAGCAGAGATGTTCATGGACCAGTGAGAATGATAAAGCTATAATTTTTCACCACGCGTGGATGCGTGCACACGCACACAGTCCTGAGAAGAGGTCTGATCAGGAAACTTCGGTGAAACCATCTCTGTGGATTTAACATGGCTGTGCAGGGCCTTCAAACAGTACATCACATGAGACACAAGCTAATTAACAGAGAAGAAAAAAGGCCTTTTTTCACAGCAGATGTCATAACAACAAAACCACAGGTATAATTAACAATATTAATGAGGGCTCCAAAACCATTTAGCTAATCCACGCCCAAGCTTGATCACTGACATGGCTTCACTTAACGGAACACTGCTCTTACTGCTATGACAAGTCAAAATGTCTGCTCCAAAAAAGGCCTATTGTCTACATCCAACAATCACCCCCTAGTCACTACAGGCTACACTGTATTCACTTTCCTCTATTTTGATGCATTTTACAGTTGGAAAAAGTTCTCTACTTGTCATTGATGACACAAAATGAGAGTGATAGGTGTCCAAAATGTCTATTTATTGCTCACAAACTGTGTCTGTTACTACTGTAAAACTTCAATTAGAAGCCAAGTCCCAATTAAACACATAGTCCCTTTTACTGGCCTGGTGTGGATGCACATTTTGCCAAATAAACATAGGTGTCAATTAGACGCCTAGTTCTCTGGATGTGTTGTCACGAGTGTGAACGATGCTCATGTTCAAAAACCATGGTGGCAAAGAGAAAAAGGTATGATGTTATCAAATTTTCACATGCAAATAAAGGTTGAAATAACTATGGTTACCTTCAACTGTCATCCTTGAAAAGGTAGGCCACTGGTATTCTGATACAGGTCTTTCTCGTTCTCTCTGTCTATGGGGTTGGCCGAGCTGGCTGTCTCTCAGAGCTAGATCAAATGAATGATACGTAATATTTTATTTGATAGCCTCATAATTTTTATAAGAATAATATTCATACTGGTTTAAATAAAAAATATGATAGTATTACCCATCTTTGCTGTGCATGAGTTTTGTACAAAAGGAATTAAGGGCCATGTAGACGCCTGTCCCAAATACAAGTCTGTTAAATTAATTTTAGCATGTATTTGCATCAGTCACTTAATTCAACAAGTTTTAAAAGTAAAATTAAGTTTTATGACAATTCATCATTCTTCAGTGTCCCCTCCAAATTCTGCTGCATATGCATTGCATTCATTTATGCCACGTGTTTAGGTGCATTGTGAAAATTTATTCATTTGCTTAGTTTTTGTCCATTTTTTATTTTCTCTTTATCTGACATTAACTTTTCCTTATAATTTTATGTGTCAAGCACAGTCCGAGAAATTACATCTACACCCATGACACTACTTTTCCTAATGGTTTACAATGCAATTTCTAAAAAAATAGAAATGTAAAAAAAAAGACTGAAATCTTAATATAGGTATATTATCAATTGTATCTGCTCTATTTTGCATCTCTTTATTTTGCATACAGTTTTTCATGACTTTTCAACTCACACAAGGTCACACACAAGGAAACTGGATTTCTGCGCCATGGAAAACAACTTCTGGGTTTCAAAACAACATTGTAACTGCAATGAGTGTGTTTCTAAACAATAACTGCATTGATTTAGCTATGATTATTAAAAAAAAAAAAAAAAAAAAAAAAAAGGAATGTATTCTTGTTGTGTATGCTGAGTAATACTCAACAGGCATTGGCTAGGAGCTGATAACTGTATATGCAGGAACTCAGCAGTAGTGCACTTCTAACTGTATCAAATACTTCGCGGTTATTATCGCAGTTTGCTCAAGTTCTAAATAAGTTGTGCTGCACATGCACACACACAAAGATGGATGGGGGGGGGGGGGGGGGGCACTACATCATGGGGACTTGTTTTTGATCCCATGAGGACGACAAGTTCCCATAATGTGACTATTTAAACAGATTTCGGTCCCCACAACATGAGCAACACCTGAACCACACACTCCTCAATTCAGTGAGTCTGCGCAGCCGATTTTCTCTTGATGATTGTCTAATAATCTGCAGCTTGCTTTGACACTTGTGGTACCTCGACAACCTCAATCAACACTCAATTGTCAAATTTGCCATTTTGTTCTACTCAAGAAACCAAATGTGTCAGAGCATCCTGCAAAACTGAACTGAATTAAAAGAGAACATATTTCTTTAGCCTTTGGAAGGAACAAGGGATTTGAACAAGTCACACTTAGTGAGGCTCACACCTAACAGTAGCTGTCCAGTTTGCCTGTTCCCCTGGCACCACACGCACACTAAAGTGCCAACTTCGCACACAAGATATCTCATAATTAAAGAGGCAGATTACCATGACATTTGCTGAGCACATTCATGCTCATTCATCATGGGATAAACCCCTCTGTTGCCCTCAACACAAAGCAGACATTTTCTCTGCACTGCATCGATTAAAGTGGGTCAGTTGAGCTAGCTGGTACCCCACCTATTGAAAAATATGAACAAAGGTTAGGTAGCAGCATATTATACATATACATACATATGTTATACCAGCAAAAAAACTAAGGCATGTTAAAGACCTTTGTCATTGTTGCGATGAATCATTTGTACCACCTTTTAGGTATCCACAACATGACATCAACGTTAAGTATGCAGGCCACACTACAGTCATTTGGCTGATCAATGACAATGGCGAGTGGGCCTACAGAGGGGAGGGGCAGCCCCTGACAAGGTGGTGCTCAGGGAACAGCCTGGTTCTCAGCAACAGGACCAAAGTACTGGTCATTGATTTGAGCCACACCTGCTCCTCTGCTCATAAAGGGTGAGAATATGGAGAGTCACATGGTTCAAGTTCCTGAGTGCCTTTTACAAATGCAGCATATTGATATACTGCATCCCAACGTGACACTCCAGCTGCAACACTTGAAGACAGAAGAGCCCTTCAGTGTTTTGTTGGGGGTGCACAGAAAAACCACTGGAGGAGATCTACAGATGTCTCCAGATGTGTCCAGAAAGCAACAGCAATCTTCACACATACAACACACCCAGACTCTCTTTACCCTTCTGCCCTCTGGGAGGAGCTAACAGAGCCAACGCTCCTGGGCCATCAGACTCAGGAACAGTTTCTTCCCCAGAGAAAAATCAATCACATAAACCAGACAACTGATGACAATAAATTCATGACAATCCATAAGAGACTATTATTACCATACCAGTTTGTCTGCTGGTACAATTTCTGCATGGCAGCCTGCCACACCTAAATATTTGCTGCCATGGCAAAAAAAAACATTTTAAAAATTAAAATAAAAAGTCTGACCAAAACACCTTGGGGATTCAACAGCCCCCCCACCCCCCCACCCCCCATGCAGGTAATATTGAATTCAGTGATATAGTGATAGCCTATTTAGCAAATGGTTAAAGGCTAAAGCTCTAACGAACATGAGCTTACTTAGGTATTTTCCTAGAAAAAGAAAAACAGACAAGTTAGGTAAAGAGAACAGTCACAAGGCGTTAGTGAGGGGCGACGATGCATCTCTCGGCCATCATATGAAGTGTTCTGCCAGAAGCCCCAAAGAGTAAAATGCTCATATGCATGCACGCAGGCAGGTGTGTAAGTGAGTTACTATGGTCATGCCAATGCTCTGTCTCTGTCGCTCTGAAACTTTCTCATGATTCAATTTTTCAGGTTTGTATGCCTTTACAAAATCACAAATGTGCCTCAATTATGTAAATTGATATACTTTAAAATCTTTGGTGAATATAATTAAAAATTATATGAAATTTATTAAACTACAACCTTACCACCCATGAAAGAATGAATATGGCATGTATTGTAAAGTGGTATCCAATAGAGTTGCACAGTACCCACGCTACCCCGCGGTGCCAAATCGTAACGTTTCCTACCATACTAGAAATTCTACACGACGGTACTGCCGTGGATTACTATGCTACCGGTGCCAGTTTCCGCTACATAGTGGCCGCCTCTACTCTCCTCCCAGCTTCTCACTGCATGCTACTCCCCTGTAAACAAACCCACATGGCAACTACTGCAACCGAACTACACGTCTGTTGAGTGATTGGCTGTTTGCCTCTTACTGGTGACGTCCAGGGATATGATAGGCTGTTTCCGCACGCTGGGTCCGCCCGTCTGTTAGCTGATTGGCTGTACATGTGTTTCTGCCGGCAAGAACGAACTCGATGAAGACAGCTCCGCTTCGGTTAAAAAAAAAAAAAAAAAAATCGCTTCAAAACAAACAACAAGCTAAAGTTTTGTCTCGCCCAAGACACACGAGACAACACTCTCACCATGGCAGAAGCACCGGGTCCGAGCAGTATTATGTTTATCATGCACCAAACAACATTATAAGTAATTAATAAGTATTTATAACTTGTACAAATACATCGCAGTTCATAAAAATGATAATACCAAAAAAAAGGCCGCAGTACCGCAATAATACCCGGAACCGTGATACTTTGTCTGGTATAGTATCGTGGTTACTCAATTTAGTATCGTGACAACTCTAGTATCCAAGGCTAAAGTAGCACTATACAAGTGTAGCCCATTTACCATTTCTGTGCTAGGGGTCTTTTAATCGATACAACAAAAATACTGTCACAGTCACATTGTGAAGTACACACATACATCTGATAACTTACCAATAGGAACACTGAATAAAGCAGTTTCACGTTTATATTAAGGGAAAAAAAAAGGAAGCTCTTTCAGAACCTGTTTGGTGGACATAGAACAGTTGTTCATTTGCTCAGCTTGTTTCTCCAACAACTTAAGATTCAGACATCCAATGACAAATCTTTCATCCAGCTAAAATACATAGTTCAGAACAACCAAGATATAAAAATGTAGCCTAAAACTGGATAAGTCCTTTTTGAACACCCCTGGCAGACAAGCACAATGCAGACAAATACACGAAGTTATGACGTTGTTGACAGTCGACTAAATGAAACTGACCATTACCTTGATTAAAATCACAGATTTTGCCAGGATTGGAAATTGCTGCAAAATTTTGGTATCATTTAAGTATTTAAGTATTTAAGTATTAAATATGCAACATAGATTGAGTCATTTTCAAACAATTTAACGTTGAAAAGTCACATATTATACCTTTAATGATGAGCAGTGATGCAGTTAAGTAATTGTGGGATAAATTTAGAAATGACATTGGAATAGTGACAGATTAAATCACAATTTAAAACAGATGCAACCTTTATCCACATGCACTCTGCCTCAGGGCAACTATCAGCAGAAGTAGGAAGCCAAACAAAAAGCACAAATGACAGGTTATCTTAGCCTCCTCTTTTAAAAGGGTCACAGCAGTGTGTGTGTGTGTGTGTGTGTGTGCGTGTGTGTAAATGGAGGCTGTTATCAGTTCGCTTTTACTTGTGACAAATGTTTAAGAAACTATCCCATATTTTCCATTTTCTCTATTTTACCATTTGTACAGCTTCATCTTCCATTTGCAAATTGAACAGGCTCTGTGGTAAAAAGTCATCCAAATGAAATCACACACAGACAAACAGTGAGATACAGTCGCAGGCCTCTCTTGGATTAATATATCCAATATCCTAAGATGCTAAAGTAGGTAACTTGCTATCTAATTTTTCACTAAGGCCACAGAGACTGTTTCTCAACCAGTAAACACTTTAACCACTGTTCTAAATCAGCTATATTAAAAATGCAGGTATTGGCTATTCATCAAACTTTGTTTGTATAGCACTTTTCATACAGGTTAGTGCAGTTCAGTGCTTCACAGATGACTGATGAGCTGATCATGTAAGAAAGCTGACAAAGAGATACAATAGAATAGACTCAAAAAGTTAAAACAACATTAGCAAACAAGAAAAAAATAATATAATTTAAAACAGATAAAATAACTCAAATGTACAGATTCTCTAGTCTTCCCAATATGAGTGGACAGAAACATTACAGAGATTCAAGCACATGGCAACACAAAGCAACACCACTTCACATGACAGACAGAGCTAATATTTTCACACAAACTCCAAAATCTCTTTTATCAGGTGACCATCTGACAGGGCAAGGTGCAAGGTGAGTCATTGCATGTTTTGTTTTGCATGAATAGTGTTTTAATAAGTGGCACTGCCTAGTCAATGACATGACAGTAGGCTATAAAATATGTCAGCATCAAATCTGCAAATCAGAATGAGGTGCAACTCTAACAGCCAACTAAACACAGCTGATTATTTCACACTTTTCTCCCAAATCAAGGCAGTTGTCACGGTTGATGAGAGATTTTTATAACAGTGGTGACTCTTCACTGAGGCCCTAGCAGCACAGCAAAGACAGCTGTGCTTCAAACAAATGCTCAGTGGAAAAGAAAGCGCTTAAATGACAAGCTGGCCCATCAGATTTGACAGCTATTTGGACAGATACGTTTCAGATTTTAGAGGTTTCTCTCGTAGCATTTTTATATATCCACTCCTGAGGTCCCAGCATTTGATGGGTGGAAAGCTAAATGTCAACCAAGAAGAGGACATCATGTTCTGAAATTTCATATCAAAACACTATTGCCACTGACTCAAAAAGGCAAATCCATTGCTCCAAGAATTGTGCTCACTTCCAGTAATGGACGCAAACTCAGTGATTTCTTACAATCTCAACTTCAGCTGGGTAAAACCTTATAGATCTGATAGTAGTTACTTGCTGAGCCATTCGCTCAACTAACACAAATGCTTCCCCCTCCATCTTTTCGCAAATGGATCTTGAGGTATCATTGTATACGTCATCATAACATGGACACAAGCTCAACATGACCAACTGATTAGTTTGTGAATGCCACACATGATTTATAAGGAACATCCTCTTATGCCATGATTGGAAATTGAATGAAATAAATGTAAGTGCAAGTTTTTGAAACGGGTCATACATTAGGGTTAAACACACAATATGTATATGGGTTCGGGGGAACCTGTCTGCCCTGGCGGAACGTACGCCGCTGGTTACATGAGGGACTCCTGGGAGGAGTGGAGGGTCGTGTGCCTGGCGATTCTTTCCGTTGAGGACATCGAAGATCTCTATATATTCAGAACTGTGATATCAGGCTTTCTGCTGATTGGATTAGGCATTGCCCTGGTGTATCGGAAAATTCGGAAGACGGTGACAGCAGTCCAAATCCCCACGCTGCCCGAGATAGTTGATGGAGTGAGTAAAGCTGTAAGCACTCAGACTGTGATTGTGAACCGCAACTTGGGAACCACCTTGGAAGGAGCTGTCAACACTCTGTCTGTGGCAATAGACAGAGCTGTTAATGCTCAGACTGTGGTCATAAATCGCAATATGGGCAACATCTTGGAGAAGCTTGCAGCTTTGGAAAGGAGAATGGATGGAGATGACCAGAATGGACTAACAGAGTAAGCCGTGTCTATTGAAATACAACTGCTCGCCCTAACCCAAACAATCATAATCTAATCTGCGTTCCGGCCCCCGCAGCACCGGCCTTGGCCAAGGCCGGTGCTGGAACAACTCCCCCACGAGATCGCTGCAGTGAGACACTTCTACTCCTACCCCCCCCCCCCCTCCTCCACGGACACCTGTGGATTGTTGACTCCGTCCAGGAACCGATCAAGGATGTCTCCATGGCAACTTGCTGTGTTATCGCGATGACACCCTGCGAACTGAGGCACTGATTGTGAACTAGACGAAGCGACTCTCCAGGCCTATGCACACACACACATTCACGGACACCTCTTACATGTACATATGCAACTCACAACCCAACCCCATCCCACGCCGCTTCCTCCCATCCAGCGCGGCGGGCGGGGTCCGATAGCTGCGTCTTAATGGCAGCGGCTGCGGCTGGCTGCCTGTCTGCACTGGAATCACCTCCTCCCCCCTCCCCTGGAGCAAATTGTCTTGAGTCACTGTGTTGTAAGATGTGTTTGTTTATATATGCCTATGTTGCCTATGTTTTTTCCCGAATCCCACACTGTACCCCCCCCCCCCCCCCCCCCCCCCCAGGAGTATAGTTTGGGTTCTATTTTTTCTCCTCTCCTCTCCACTTGTTTTTCCCCATTCCTCCTTTTTAAATGGCGCCGCAGATGGCTGCCTCGGTGTTTTGGTGCGCTCTGCACCATTCACTAGAACAAATTCCTTGTACGTGAAAACATACTTGGCAATAAACCTGATTCTGATTCTGATGTAACTTCTGCCGCTAGAGGTCTCTCAAAACACAGGTGCGTTTGAGATCGACTTTGCCTCAGGCTTAATTTTGATGTTTTTGGAAGGCAACCACGCTGATGCATGTGCATAGGGGATTTGATGTCACTGGTGACCAAATGAAAGGGACAGGTACAATGATTACAATATCAGATTTCTCTAAATTTGAGTACTGATGGAAAGATTTGCGATACTGTAAGTACATGACAACAAAAAAAAAAAAAAATATGACATACGTCTAGCCATTTCAATGTGGAAAGTTTCCTATTATAACTTTAATATAGGGCTGCACAATTAATCAAAATATAATTGAAAGCACAATCTTTGATAAAGGTAAAATGTGCATTGCTCTGTAATTAATACATGATTTTCTTATTGTTTAAATGCTCACTGGAGTGAAATTCCTGAAAGGGGAAAATAATAAATAAATGATAAAATAAATAAATAAATAAAATGCTTGCAGATGTCTAACAGTTCCCTGGCCCATTTGAGTTTCTGTTTCTATCTCCAAGTAGCTCATCCTACCTAGACAATAAAAACAACTGCTTTCATTCTGTTTTTAATTTTTGCAGCAGGTACCTCGAGGGCTAAGTCCTGTTTTGGATCATCTGGGCCCAGTGCTTTAACCCCTATAAGAGGTCACCTGTTCATGCAGCCAACATCTCCTCACACCTCATATATCACGCTCATGCATACTAGCACCCAAGCCCGACCTCACGGTTTTCTTTAGTTTTGTTTTAATTTTATTATCTACTGTAAATAAAAATCTTATTCACCTCATCCTTTGTTTCCTTTGCTTTTTGTCATGGCCTTAGAGTCAGGTCGTAACAGTGGTCATAGGTATGTTGAGGAATTTTTTCCTGGGGTGGCAAAGGGATTGCACAGGTGGCACCATGTTTCGTGCATGTGCACACACACCACATGAATTTTTTTTTATATGCATTACTATCCTACAGCTAATAAGCTAAGACAAATTAAAAGGCTGGATGCATACACACAACTGTTGATCATCAGTTTCCCATTTTACAGAACCTCTATAGTCAATTAGTCTTTTCTGAGCTCATTTACAGAAGTCAAGGCTCTGAACAAACCAAACAAAAATGCTTTATGCAAACATTGGGCTCTAACTTTCTCTAAATTAACTCACAGTGAATAATACTGTACAGCATTTGTATTCATCTCTTATCTGCATTAAACAAGTGGCAGCACCTGTCACCTACAGCTCTGGTTACACTAAACAAACTGGCCAAACAGAGCAGCACTAGTCTTTCATGCCTTTAGGGCAGAACTGAACTTTCACTTTGCAAAAACACTCGCTGATGCATTATGTAGCTACATCAAGACAGAAAAAAAAATGCTATTAACATAGCTGTCTCATTAATGTCTCAACTTCAGGGATGGAGGGAGGGAGAGGGAATTTTCAGATTTGATGTGCTGCTAAATAATTATTCCCTCTCCTGTTCACAAAAATTGACTTGAAAATGTGGATGTGGACACATTTGGGAAAATAAAGAAATTATTGTTCCTTCTAAAATTCCATGGGGCACTTCCTTGATCTTGCCTCATGGCACATTGCCTTGAGAACCACTGGTTCAATGGCTAGCTAACCACAGAGGTTAAACCAAGTAACACAGGCTACAGTGTCAACACTAGCATGCAAACACATTTAATCTGAGCAACCGAGAGTAACCCACTCCTGGGCGAACGCAGTTTTGAGTGCAATAACAATAAGCACAGCATAAGTGAATTCAGTTACCTGCAACTATGAGCAGCAAAACAATGCAAGTTGCATCTCATGTGCATGAATATGAAAAACAACAACTGGGCCCTTTAAACCTAAGACAACTATCCTTATGTGATTTCCCATATTTCAAGTAAATTCCATGTCAGTCTAATATTGTTCAAAGTCAACTTCTCATCTGAACTGTTAGCATGTGATGAGTCAGAGTGCACTCCAGGTGACTAGCACAGTCCTACCTCAAAGCAGATTCATCTGGCTGCTTCAGTGGCAGGGAAATTCCTGGAAATCACTCTGGTGGCTTAGTTGGATCTTCTCACTCAATAAAAGACTTGACCTGCATTTACAAACAAGCATATAGTCTCTGTTTTTCTCTCTTTTACTCTAGGTTGCTTTTATGTTGAACAATATCATAGGCTACTAGATCACGACAACATCAAAGTGCAGAATACGAAACATACTGAAAATTAACTTGTTACTCTCAAGTTCAACTTCCAGACTCTCAATAACTCTAAACAAAATATGCTTAACATATAATGCCTCAAAACAAATGCACATTTCTTTTTACTTTCTCCTTTGGTTAATCGTGGTGGTGAGAAGTTTGTCTGTTTTGCTTCTCTTTGTTCCCATTTTCTGCCACTACACACTGACCTGTAGTGAAAGGTTCACTGATTCATGGAACATTATCTAGAGGAAGGTGCAATAACCTCTAGCTTCAGCCTACAACTTTTTGGCTAGTATTGTGTAAGGTTTTTTTTTTTTGGTTTGTTTGTTTTTTTTAATAATCTATTTATTTAATAAATGAAATAAATTTAAATTGAACATATGTAACTATAATTTAACTGTTTCAGATTAGCCAAAATTTGGGTAAACAATGAAAAACATATTATGAAGGGTTAAATATTTCAAGACCGAAATGCAGACAATGTCGCAAGTTAACAGGTGCAAAGAAGGCACACAGGTAAAGAAAACTGACTTACAGGCACATGGTGAAACACTGAAGTTCAGGCCGCAATGTAAAACTCCATATAATCCAATTCCAGGTAATCCAGACGACAGGCAAAACTCGGGGACAGGAGCCGGAGTGCGGGGAAACACCAGGAGAACCGAAGAGACGACCTGGGACGGTGAGCGGGTAATGACACTCAGGTGCAACTCATTGCGGCGGGGCGGCCAATCACAAAAGGCGGGAAACACACTGGGCCAGGAAGTACAATAAACAACAGACGCCTAAGAAAAGTGGTTTCAAAATAAAACAGGAAATTATATAGATTCCATAAAGTCACTCAGTCACATATCTTACACATTAAACATTAAACCTACAAACATCAGTGCAAGCAAAATGTTATTTTTCTCTATAGAAACTCAGAGCCTGGTTCACCAGTTGTTTGTAGTTTTATTCATTTCTATTTTAACCCTGGGTTCCAACAGTTTAGAGGCTTGCAACTGCACTCACCATTTATAAACTGCACTGTAAGGTTCCACCCAGGAGTTGTGGCCTGCTGGCCTGGGGTCCCGGTGCTTGCATGTGTTGCAGGGAGTGGAGCTGTTTTCAATTTATCTGTGTAACACATAATCATAACATACATTATCTCAAGGCACTTAACACGGTAGGGTCAAGACTTTACATTATGATGCAGAGCAGGTTCAAGTGTGAAAAATAAAGAATTAACATGTGGTTGTCTACCTCAGGATCCTGACATGACTGTGTGCCTTCACCTCAGTTAAAGGTTTAGAGAAGCCGTTAAACATAACTGGCTATGGGAAAAATAACATAAGGTAGAATATTTCTTAATTTTAAATAGTATAAACCCAACTTTAAACAGATTATATGGAACAGAGTCACAGTGTTCAATTTATTGCAAAGCAGCACCAAAATCAATTGAAGGTTTTGGCACTTTATTTCAGAAAACACACTGCAAATTCAGTCATTTAAGGCCTAAGCATGTAAAAGAGTGTCAAAAGATGCAGCTAGCGAATATGGACCAGACAGATCTCAGCATACACGACGGTGCTGCACTAAAACAAATTTTCAGAATTTATAATCATGTATTAAGCATCAAAATATCCTGTGCAGCTACTTAAAAGAGTGTTCCCGTCTATGTTCTTCAATGTGGCTCTACAGAGTGACTTCAGTCTCAAACTGAACTATTGAAACTATTTTAAAGGATGTGAAAATAATTTTTGATCTTAGGTATGCACATCAGTCCCTTGATGTTTTCAACAAAGGGCCTTCAAAGCACTGTCAGTGTCAGCCTCGTGATCTCCCAGGACACAGTAATCTCCTGTGAGATGCAATCAGCCTGAAGACACACTCGGCTCCATCAGAAGGACCAGTTGGTAATCAGAGCCCTGAAGCATCTATGTGACAATTAGCATTGAGATTACACTTCAACCTTATATACAAGCTACCTCTCGTCCCTGTAGAGCAGTCTTCGGCCCACGTGTGCTCACTTCATATTATTTTTCATAAAGTAAACAAACTTGAAGTGACAAAAGACATTAGTCTTCTGGCCACATATACACTTGCTGCAAGGAGGAGCTCAGATGGGAAAAGTGAGAGAGCTGACTCATTTCCAGATAAGCAAAGCCAGACTGAGAATACCAATAGCTCCGTGGCTTTAGGTGTGGTTTAGGACAGTGATGTGTTTTCATTATTATGGCTGTGTACTCTAACACTTTGTCCTTTTACTGAAAGATTGACTATGAGGTTGAAATGCTAATATTCAGCTTTAAGGTCACTTGAGAAGAATTCAGACCCATAATGTGTTAAACTGTTGTGGGTTGTTGAGTATGTAGCTCTTTTAATACAACATGTTTTAGGACAACACAGCATGGCAGTGGGCCTTACTCACTAGTAATGTAATTTCCCTTTCTCTTAATTTTGTTCACATAAAAGAAAAATCCTAAAATCTGATTCATTATTGGTCGGCAACTCTTAAATGTTGTGCTTTCCTTTGTATGAACAATGAAACTTCTGGTTATGGTGCAGTGGTAACCTAAATGGCACAGGAACTGCCAAAAATCTTTGAAACCACACACCATGTGCAACTCTATGCACTAGGCTGCTACCAGTGCCAGTGAAGACAATGTAGCTGCAGCAGCTAGCCCAAGCCAAATCCTCAAAGAAGTCTTTGTGTCAAGATTTGACGGGCTATTAAACCCAATACGAGGTGAAGAGGGTGAGCTAAAGGCAGTCAAGGTGCGCATTACAGAAGCTGAAAACACTTTTTAGGAAAACATCATTCAAACATTCACAGCTTAGAAAAAGTATGTGAACCCTTCAGCTAATGCCATTAACAAAAGCTAATTTGAGTCAGGAGTTATCAAATCTAGAATCCAATCAATGAAACCAGATTGGATGTGTGGGTTAGAGCTACTATAACATACAAAAAGCACTTTTTGAGTTTGCTATTTAAAAGAAACATCTGCTGATGAGAAAAAAAAACCTGGCCCACCTATTCGCACCATGCCTCACAAAAAAGATGTCATAAAGACCTTGGATCAAGAATTGTTGATTTGGATAAAGCTGAAAGGGTTACCATATACAGATCATGGTGCATGGTGTCCATGACAGGACACCATGAAGGAAGCTGTTGCTCTCTAAAAAACATTGCTGCGCACCTGAAGTTTGCCAAAGAGAAGCTTGACAACACTTTTGGGAAAATGTTTTGTTGTCTGGTGAAACTATGATAGAATTATGTAAGTTTGCATTTGGTGTAAAAAGGGCTCTGCATAGCAATATGAAAAAATCTTCCTTTGGTGAATTACAATGGAAGGAGCATCATAATTTAGAGCTTTGCTTCCTCTGGGCATGGACAGCTGATGGAGGGGGAAATGAATTCTGAGTTTATAAAGGATAATGTCAGGGCTATCTATCTATCTATCTGTATCTGTATCTCTGAACAGCTGGTTAAATAGTGAGCAGTTACTTCTCTCAGTTGATGCTACTCATTAATTTTTCTGTCCAGCCATGGCAGATGAATACATAACTGGACCATGGACTGTGTGACAAGTAGTTTCTACCTTACCTACTCAGACTCCAGACGAGTCAAAACCGTTATTCAGTTTTTACATGTATTGGTCTCATAACTATCATTTTCACACCATGTGCCAGCCAGTCATCAATAAAAGTTTCCAATAGACATGTTCTATTAAACTCCTAGCACTTTAAAATGTCATTTTCTTTCACTGGCTCAATGCCACAGGATGCTGTGATACGGGGTGTCACTGTCAGAAAATACAATAAAAAAATTTGAACAAAGTGATTCACTTCTCATATAAGAACACCCTATTAAAACCAAGGACTAGACGCTTTTCAGGTGAAAATATAGGCACATAGCCTGAGTCTTACAGCAAAAATGAACACTATTGCATATAAATACATAATTCAGTAGTCTAGGGCATGATGAGTCTAGGCTGGAGACAGTGTAGTAACAGATTTGCCAATAAGCACAACATGAAGCAAAGATTTCAACTACTAATGGACCAAATAAACTAAATCCCTGTTTTTGGATGATTGTTGTGCTCAGTGGTTGTGGTTATTTGTAAGCTCACTGGACCTCATGTTTCATCTCATTAATGTCACTTTCCTCTAGTTTCCAATGGACAGCAGCTCCGGCCTGCTCACAACAGAATCAGGAGTCACGTCAGCAAGCTCCAGTTGATGTTTTGAGGGTGCAATCATGGAAACAGATGAACTTATGTTACAGTGAAAGCATGCATGTTACCATAGATATAGTGCACACAATAAAATGCAGAGCCAAACATAAATGGTTTCACACACAGACACACACACTTTCCTTCATGCTCAATTCCATAAAAAGCATCCTTGCCATGGGATTCAACTGAAGAGCCATTCATTTCCAGTGTACAAGTGGTGCCACATGCTTTTGACAGTAACTTGTTAATCCTGCCCAGAGGTGCAGTCCACTGAATGTGATGATGCATTCTTCATCCTCATATAAAGAACTCAACACACTGAACGACACACTGAACATGGTGCTGGTGAATGTGTTTTATGGAAGGGCAAGAATCAAAGTAAAAACTGAACAGTTAAAACTATTAGCACCGTAGAAGCAGGACACGTTGTCTGCGCTGATGGGGGTCTAACTTCCATGTTGCATAACACATTAAAACGTGCATTTTGAAGTCAAGCGAGCAAAACAGCCGGCAGGTGGTGACACTTGCAGTCACCTGTTGCGACCGTCATTTCTAGTGAGTGCACAATTGCAGATTTGCGACAACTCTACCAGTATACTTTGTACACAGTGTACTACATGTGAGTGTACTGACTGAAGTATCTCATTTGAGACACAACTTTAGTATAAGCCAAATCTCAGCATAGTGCAAATGGTAAGCCCTGAGGGGAAAATGTGTCAGTCAGTCACTACCTACTCTGCTCAAAGCAAAACTTTATCACACAGCACTTTGTTTGTAACACAGTTTAAGGTTATGTTCACTGATATGAGTGCCAATTAGTTTCGTAACATATAAAAGCCAAATAGGTGGGGGAAGGTGATGCTTTTGTCAATGTCAGACCTTAGCAAAAAATGATAAAGCTATTTCCTGGAAGCAGTAGGCCTATGTTCAGTTTAAACTGTATCAAACTAACAAAAATACCAATAGAAAACATTAGTTTGTTCATTTTGGTTGGGGCCTAATAGCGCTATAGTACATTATTTAGCTGCTCCAACAATAAACTACATTTATTTTTTAAGTCAATTCTTGGTGCAACATCTAATGCTAATATTTTCCTCCCAAATATCAACAACTCAATTTGTGCTGCCTCATCTGAATGAACCTCCCACCTGTTTGTAGGTCTCCGTCCACCCGCACAGAAAGCAAAAGTCAATTTCAGGGTCAAGAAAATATCAAATGGTTTGAACTCCACTTGCACTGGTCGTTGGACCACCGCAAAAAAGGACTGAACCATCTGATTTTGCCCAGACTTATTAAGTGGGTGGGAACTCTGCACTCAAGATACATCAGCTCAAATTTTATTTTTAATAAACACACCATTATCTCTTCCTTTTGCAATGTGATTGGTGTCTGTTGTCAGTGCATATCACTTGCCAGCCAAATGTTGATTGGCTGCAAAAGTTTTCATGACATCATTTTTAATCATTGGACAACAAGTAATTCAAAATCAAAAGGTGGAAGAGTGATGTCATTGGTATTGCACTCAAAGTTGAGTCTCAGGACTTACCTGATTTTGTCAAATCAAGTCATCAGATTCTTCAGTCTGTCTCAAGCTCAAGTCATTGGACTCAGTTCCACACCTCTGGATATACAGTGGGTTAGAGTAAAGGGAAAGTCACTTGTCTCAGCTGCAACCAATAGTGGAACTGGACACTGGGTAGAAGTTCATTGTTAGTCTTTGCCTGCAGAGGTTCAAACTTAAATCAGATGGTCAGAGCAGACAAAGGCTTCCAGCGTCCGTGTCTGAAGAAATTCTATTCTTTGTCACGTAAGGAGCTTTTTCTTCTCTTCTTTTCTTTCATGGTTCTCTGAAACCCTTGCAGTGAAGATCAGTTGGTCTTATTTTTTTATTATAATTATAATTTTCAAAAGGAAACCCCAAAACTCCTCTTCTCCTGACCTCCTCCTCAGAGGGGAATGGAGCCGCTAAGCATGCTCCAGAGTCCTCTTTGTCCCTCTGGCCAACACCACGTGCTGATACTGTGATGATATTAAATGCAAGATAAAACAGGGAAACGAATGCTGTCACTGAGCCTGGAGGCTCTATGAAAATGACTGATAGACTTTCATCATATGGAAGAACTCCCCTCTCTGCTCTGAAATGCTCAGTAAACTCTAAACTTTTGATGTGAGGATGTGACAGTATGGAGTGTGGATGGCTCTAGTGACTGCATGATTGGATCATTATCGTTCTGGCCCATGGCTAGTCTGAATATATGATGGCAGTTCTTATGCACTTGGACTTTTTTTTTTCTTTTTTGGTGTTCACAAATCCCACCTTATTTTTGTCTATCCATTGTAACTAGCTGTTGTGGGACAGGAAACAGGTGATAGTGGTTAAGAAATTTCAGATACAATAAATCTGTGTAAAATATTTTCCTTTTCCTTTGTGACGTTTAATTGGCAATAGTTTTACAAAGTTAGTCTCAAATACTCTTGCACAGTGACTGCTATCACAGTATACTTTGATGATCAGTATGTAGGACATGATAGACTTAGTTATGATATCCCCAGTTAATGTACCAATAGGCTGGTTCAAGATGAGCCTGGCCTGTTGGGAACTGATCACTGGTGATGCTGCACATTGCATGCCATGTGTGTAAGTTAGCTGAGTTACATTTTAAGCATTATTCCATTATTTCTGTGCATTTTCTATTAAAGTATGCAGTTTTTAAATTAATCAAAAAATCAAATTCATTACAAATTCATCAGTTTGGCAGATCAGATTGATTTTGCACCACAACCAGACAGAGTTTTGAGAGGTTTATTCCCAGTGTGAAGACTGAAACACATTTTCCACCAAAATACCAATAACTCTCTTGGCGCTGCCTAATCTGAATTTATTTTGAAAGCTTTTTCCTCACCAACCACATGTGCACCATGCACTCTGTTCTGGGCACTGAATTACCACACAGATGGGCAATTTCAAGGTCGTGGAAATACCAAATTGTCATTAGAGTGCTACTTGCAGTGGTTGTTGCATTGCCAATGAAATAAGGCCCTAAAAGTCTACAGCCATGCTAGCCATACTATGAAGCTGTGCTCTATGCATGCTAATATGTTCACAATGACAATGTGAATATAGTAATGTTAAGCAGGTGTAATGTCTTCCATGTTCACCGTTGTTCCTCTCTGATAAGCATGTCAACATTTGCCGCCACTTCATTTTTGAGTCCAAGCCATGTTGTTTTGTGAGGTCACAGTGAGCTTGACCTTTCAGTCAATCAGTTAATCAGTTACTTAGTTCATCCTTGAGTATGAGTGAACATTTGTACCAAATCTGATTTGATTTTACTGAGATGGGATGGATATAAGTACATATGGACAGACAACCTGAAAACATAATGTCTGTGGCCCTGGCTGTCACCGGCATGGACGCATAAGAAGCACATCAGTAAGAATTGCATGAGTGGATTAACATATATAAGGGTGCATATGTGGGACCACAACATACTGAAGGACGGAATAGAAATGTATGTATGCAAATTACAATTGAAACAGATTTCCCATTGCTGACTGACCCTTCCATCTCTGATATGAATGAGAAAATCAGATGTAAATTTCATGACACTCCATTCATCCTGGCTGTTTTTGTCATCCACATGAGCCATTGCAAGTGTAGTAGATCACATGTGAGCAAGGAAAGGGTGTTTCAAAGTCATGTATTCCCTTTTATAATACCAGAGGAGAATGTTAGAAACCTCTACAGGCTTTGAAGTCACATCATACTTAAGTTACTGGATAAGATGGAAGATGATCTGGAGCCAAATAAACCAAAATAAAGTCAAACTTCCCTGCAGGAACAAAACTTCTCTCCACCCAGCATAATCGTCCTGACCTGTGCTTGGTGGCACCGTCATTTCATGTTTTCTGTTTTTCCAAGCTGTTGTTAAAAACTGTTGAACACACGGTCCACATACTAAATACTTGATGAATCGACATGTGCTGCTGGAATCCAAGCATACATTTTATAATATAGCCCATTTTCCAAATGTGCTTGGTACACACTGCTGCATTCATGTTCAGATTGTGTCCCCATCAGCAAATGAGTGCATATATTCCAGCAGATTCCAGGCTTTCATATGGGAAATAGTGGAGATGATAGTAGAGCCACCCCTAGTATGCACTGCTCCATCCCCATCCTGTCAGGACCCTTATCCCTTCACTTCCGTTTTGAGTGACACTCAATTTGAAGTGTCGGTGATGTGTTGGAAAAGGGTGATTCACAGGTGAGCATCTGAGCTGAGAGAGGATAAAAATTACAACAATTTTGGGACGCACTCCTCTTCATCATCAATGGCTGTAGCCATAGATAATATGTATATTTTTAGTGTAGTGTAATTATAGATTTGCACTGTTCCACAATGTAATGTTAAAATGAATACTAAACCAAAATAAAAAATAAAAAACTCAATCTATGAAAATTTTGCTAGTATTACTGATCCCACTGTGAATCAACACCACAATCTGCACTCTCTGCTGAGAGGACATCTTACAAAATATTTTGAATAAATAGAATAAAAAAAAAAAATTGTTATCCAAACGTGTAAGCTCAAAAGAGGCACTGAATTTGACCACAAGGTGGAGCTAACTGTCACATAGCTTTTCTTTGAATTTGTCATTCAGGCCAGGCGCACAAGTTCAGGTATATTTGCTTTCACTTACGCCTTAAGCCAGACATGGACAGCTGTGGACTTGAAAACATGATTATGTTGAATACATCCTGACAGCATACAAATGTATGCATTTGCTTAAGGAGAATAGGACTGAGGATGGGACTACAGTGCTGTATGCTGTACATACAGTGCACAAAACAAGCATCCAGCTTGCTTTTCAAGCATATGCTTAATTGGTGTGCTTCAAGGCCACAGGAATGGAGCAGGGTTATGAAGCAATTTTGGCATATAGGCTACATGGGGTATTTCAACTTCTGCCTTCATTGGACCAAAAAGCATTTTCCCATGCACAATTATTGGGAAATATGAATAAATCTGCAATATGTGTGTATATATATATATATCTATATCTATCTATCTATCTATCTATCTATCTATCTATCTATATATATATATATATGTATATATATATATATATATATATATATATATATATATATATATATATATATATATATATATATATAGTTATATTGTTATATTGTTATTATGGGAATTTGATCAACTTGGTTCATTATCATCAAGCAGAGGAGGTTGATCCTTCTCTATTTTTGAAAGGCAAGAGGGAGATAAATATATATAAGTAATTATCTGACAAATCTCAATATCATTTACATTTATTTTTTCTCTACTTTGGAAAAAAATCCATTATTGAAATTCTGATTAAAATGCTTCAACAGTGATGCCTGCAAGGCAGGAAAGAGGGGAAAGGGCAGTGTGTGTGAAGTGGTGGTGGGGGGTAGAGGAGCATGGGCTCCTGCTGTCTTCCTTGGGTTGGGAACTCTCATATCAATTACTGGAACCATGGTATCACAATCCCACCCATACACCCACTTGACCCAACTGCTACTCAGTCACGGCTGTCAATCATGTCATGACGAGTTGTTAAAGCCAACCTTATCAGAATACTGGAACATACATCACCAACTTCAAATGACAGAAACCATTTTATTTATTTCTTTATTCAATTTATTCATCTATTTTTTTCATTGACCTATGTCCCATCTACCAACATGGAGGGAGCAGGGTTTATGACCATCGGCCAGCAAAATTATTATTCATTATTTTTCATACAGGAGTAGTATATTAGAAAATAAATTACAATGTGCAAACTGCAAAATACTTTAAAACACAAGACTAATGCATAAACAGGCCTCACAGCAGCTATGAAGATAATCTCCAAAAGATAAACATAAAGTAAGTGGTCTGAAGAAGTTTTGTTTTTCCTTTTTAAATCAGAGGCTGCTGTGTGAAATCCCCTCTGTACGGTACTGGGTGCTGTGTCACCCCTCCTTGGACTGACTTCTAGTGACACCTTATGCGCACATGAAGCTCAATCCCCTCCAGAGCTTGTAATGACTGTTTTTAAGAAATCAGAAAATAATAAGGCAGAAGTAAGTGGCTGTGGACTGGTTTTCCTCTTTTCTCCCCAATATTTTGAATCACCAGCTGCTACATGTTTTAAACCATTGTAGTAAAGTACATTCTGCATTGTGAGGACTGTTTGAAGGTTAGGTTGAAATTAGTTTTACGGTAGGATAGGTTAAGGTCTGGGGTTAGGCATTTTGTTGAGAAAGTGTTAGAGATAAAGGATAGGGAATGCATATGTAAATGAAGATCACTACAAATATGGAAAGACAAAGTTAAATGTGTATGACATGGACATAGAGAATAACATTATGATACTCACTGTGATAACAATAATATTAGTAAGGAACAAGTGTTGGAACACTAGGGGAAAGGGATTTGTGTAAAGAGAATTATGAACAGATTTCCTAACTTTAATCACATTTGCCAACATAGCAGCCACATCCACAGAGAATGGTGAAGTATGTGCAAACAGCTGAATCAGCAAGTAAAAACATGCATTTATAGGGGTCATTAATGTAATCAATAATGCATAATAGCAGCTCACTCTGTGAATCTGTGAAGATGTCTGTCTTTGTGTGTGCTCTGTTGCTCCCTGCAGTTGTGCGTCTGTGTCCTCTCAGTCTGATCAGAAAGCTAATCTCATCTGACAGGACTCAATCACTTTTTCCAACTGGTTTACTCACATTTAAAAAACATACTTATACATGCTAATTTTGGTCTAAAAACAATACATGGCATTGTTGCTAAGAACAGATAGCATTTAACTACCTCATGTACGTAGATATATTTATTACAAGCACTGACAGGCATCCTTCTGCTGGCTTGTATTAGTGTTGTCAGTGAGTTACATTTGGCATGCTAATGTTTCACTGTTTCAGTCTTTCCTTTCCCACAGTGGTCAGGAATTGCTTAATGTAGCTTTACAAGTTCAAAGGGAGTAAATAGTTCTGCTTGTTACAGAGCATAAACGGCCAGTTGGACCAGTCAATTCACCTGCTGTGAGAGGCACTAAGGAGTGATATAGCAGTAACCTCCATTATTTACTCCATTGCCTTCATTTCTGCAACAAACCAATTTCCTTGGTGTCCTTTAGTAAATGCTCATGTTGCATCATCTTGAGGGCTTGAACTCAACCCAAAGCAGAGCTGCATGGCTTTTGAGACAAAATTCTTGTTTTGTTCTCAGCTGTTGATATTATTTAATAAAAGATCAGTTATAGAGGACGACGTAGATTCATGCTCCCAGGACAGACTGTAGATAAATAACAAAGCCACAGCACAGTTCAGATGGAGCTATATAACACTTTCTAGAAACTCAATAGCGCAGACATCGATGAGATGTCACACAACATAGGTGGGAGTTCTAAGTCATTACACTGTGCGGATGACATCCTTCTAAAAGTGTAAAGAATTACACCCACTGACCAAAGAAAGCCTTCTGTAACACATCAATCTAGGTGACCAGTCCATAGATTTATACTGTAAAACCAGTCAGTGTTATTAAACAAGCTCAGCAGAAGTTATTCACGCACCCAACACCAGTCCCTATCCCACCATGTCTGCAACGGATGCATTTTAGCCATGTTTTTTCAGCATGAACATCTCACTGAACAGACACACTTACTGTCCACATAAAGACCACACTAAGACTAACTACAGAATGAAATTTGGTAGACATTCATGTTCCCCTCAGGATGAATTATCATTGTGTGGCGGTCTATTGACTTTTCTTCTAGTGCCATCATCATGTCAAAAATGTAACTTGTTCAATACTTTGGTTATATGCAGTTGTAATCCTGCCAATGAGCCAAACTACTGTAACCATCAGCATGTGACCACTGTCTTTGTGAACGGGTTATTTTGAGGTTACAATTCAGTTCAAAGTACTGGTATGCTTAAATACAGCTCACAGAACTGCTAACATGGCTGTAGACACTTCGGCTGCATCCACACTAGTACATTTTCATTTTAAAATGCTTCAATTTAGTGATGTGCGTTTTGTTTATTTATGCCATACACACTATACCAAAGTTTTCAAGCACCTAAAACGGAGACTTGTGGAAACGCTGCTGACCCGATTTTAGTTGAGAACTCCAGGGTTCCTTTGTAGTGTGGATGAGCAAAAACAGAGAACTTTAGACCCCCATGATAGCTCCCTGATTGAGTCTTATCAGTCTCGACTACTAGTGGCGACTGCAACATGGATTATTACTACAAGTGTTACTGACCTTGTTGTCTTTGTGTTGTTGTGCAGTTACAGTAATTTTAATGCTATAACTGTGTTCGGTGTTCTTTGTTCTTGGTGTTTTCTGCAACTGACTAAATGCAGAGTAGACAATCTGCTTCCTGTTTACACCAGCATGTGATATGTATTTTCAGGTGTGTTAGCTTGAATGGAGATCACTTCTAATACGAAGCTAAACATTAGTCTGGATGGAGGCCGTTTTTATGTAGTAGTGTGGACATAGCCTTAGTCCTGTTAAAGATATGGACACATGACTGTTTTTCCAATGAGAACACGGCTTGCCCAAGGACTGCACAAGAAGCACACCAACCAATCTCAGACAATGTAATTCAATTGTACTTGTGTGCAGTCCACATCCATGTTTGGAAAAAAAAGCTTTCATATTGACAACATTTTAGGCCAACTGCTTCAGATTTCACACTAAACTGCTAAAGAGAAAACGCCCACAGACATTTTTACACCAACACTAGATTAGGTTTAAATCAGTGAGCTCCTGTCGCATCACCTGCTGGTTTCTGCTCTGTGTAACTGCTCAAGTCTGCTTGTCAAAATGAAGATTTTGTGTTTTTCTATTTTTAAATTGGACACTTTATTTAATCCATTTGGTCGGTTTGGTGACACTGCGTGTTTATGTCTGTGATAAACTAATTAAATAAGAGTACGCCTTGAACACCTTTGCAGTCTACACTTTTGGAGGAGGCTGGAGATAATTTTGAAATCATTCCCTTCTGAGTCTCCCTTCTTCCTGCCTGTCTCTCTGACCTAAAATGAATTGCCTACCAGAAAAAGGAAAATACATCATTACAGAGTTCAGTTCGAATAAATGGTGGTGGCATCCAAGGGGCTATTTTCTCTGCCTGGCCCACTCTTCATACATCTGTGACTAACTCATTGAGACAAGACATCTCCTGTCATGCATATTCACTGGGCATCAATCTCAACAATCCTCTCACTCTAATGCTGCCCCTCTCCCCCTGCTCACAGAAATAGGGCTTTGTCAATACCAATGAGAGAAAACTCAAGAAATCCTTAAGGGGGGTGCTTCAAGTGTTTTAAGCTTTCTTTTTCCTCTCCGTCCTTTCTTTACTCCTCTTTCCCCCATTTCATTTTTCATTTTCACTCCAAATTCCATTAAACATTTTGAAAATTTGATGCTTAGTTCAGGCATTCAGGGACCTAAGTTTAGAGAAAAGTACTACTTAATGACTCAAATGGTCTTAGGTTTAGTCTGGGTGAACAGTTGGGCAACATAACGATTCATTGTGCTGAAGTCAGCTGAACAAAGCACGTTCCCCCTGTGTATCCAGATGTTGCTGCATATTGTTAAGGATGTATAGGCTTGAATTATATATTCCAACAGTAAGCATTTCAAATGCAGTTTCAGCTGCTGCTCTCACAAATGCTGATCCCTAATTAAACACGTAGCCATTAGCCGTATCTTAATTCAAACCTTAAAGTCTGCCTCATGTCACTCTGTATATAGCTAGAAAACAATGTAAAAGACAAACTAATAACTACAGAAATCACAGGTTTATGTCCCCTGGCTTCAGTCATCCTATGTAGTGAACTTGGCTTGGGACTGGTGGAGATTCCAGTTTCAGCTGGTGTCTATAGTTCATCTTGAAAACCTTGGATCTGCTGGTTCATCTTAACCTGCTATTTGCTTTTATAGCTGCTAGGATGTCTGTAATGAACTATGGGTTCACCCTGATGAGAACAACTACAATTGTCACCAACTGTTATGAGTCAGTGGCTGTTATTCGGCCATCCCACCACAGGGAGCAGTAATGAACTTACAATGACTTGGCACACCACAATGAGGTGAAGAACACACTGCACTAGAAAACTTACTTAAACTTACTTGGACAAGCGAGTAGATTTAAGTATGTTTTATCTTAGGTGTTTTTGAGTAAATGTATGTTAAGTGTTTTTCAGTTATACAAGTGAAAAAGACCTGGATGAAGACGAACTGGTTGGTTTGACAAATGTATACACCTAGTGGACCTGGTCAACAACTCTGTCGGTGCTAAAGAGTAGCACACAGTTGCTTTCGTGAATTTTTTCATGGAACCATACATGTCTATCTGAACAGGCTAACCTTTTGGATTCCCACTTCGTAAACCTGACTTTCATCACATTTCTCATTAATTCACTCAAAATGCAATAGCACCACCCTTGTGTAACACACCAACAATTTTTCTCACAGATTCTTTAATTTTTTTAGATACACAGTGGGTGAGGCATTTTATAGTGTACAGGTGTCGCCAAAAGTCTTGGTACCATTACATCTTGTTGGAACAATGCTCTTTTCTTCCTGAAAATTGTTGAAATTAAAAGCTCCTTTGTCATGCATACATGCACACCTTTGGTTTGCCACAGAATAAAAATAAAAAGAAAGTGTGAACAGAGCTCAATTCTTGATTATTCTATAAAGATCTTCAAAAATGGCCTGGACAACATGATTGGTACCCCTTAGAAGTGGTGATAAATAAGTGGATTGTAGTGATGTTTCAAGCAGATTATTGCCTTCGATTATTATCACAGTCTTCAATCTTATAATCAGTCACTCAGCCTATTGAAATGGAGAAAAGTCTCCATTGTGCTGTTTAGTAACATTGTATGCATCACACTGAACATGGACAAGAGAAAGAAAAGACGAGAGCTGTTTTAGGAGATAAGGAAGAAAATAACTAGCCACCATGGTCAGGATAATAGCCACAACACCATCTCCAGGCAGTTTTGTCTTGGAGATTTTAGTTATGGCTAATATAAATAATAGGTTTAAGGTCCAAACAAAGGAATTTGGTAAAATGCATGTTGACAAGCCACAATGATTCTGTGAGAATATCCTTTGAACAGATTAAACATAAATAACATGTTCATGAAAACACCAGCTCTGTGTTCACAGAAGAAAAGAAAATGAAGCTTTCAGAGAAAAGAACCCCATCCTCACTCTGAAACATGGCTGAGGATCAGTTATGTTACATGTTACATGTTATGCTTTGTCTGTCACAGGGTGCCTTGAATCTGGGCACAGTGAAATCAGGGTTATCAAGGCCTTCTGCAGTGAAACATACTACCCAGTGTCTCAGCTGCAGGTCATGGCTCCTCCAACAGGATATTAACCCAAAACATATACTGTATCTAAAAGCAGCCAAAGCAGCCAATTTTTGGATGAGACAAAAATATTGCTCTGATGTGATGTGGTGTGAATCCTGATCTTAATCCAACTGAACATCTGAAACTGCAGGTGGGAGAAGGTACCCATCAAACCTAAGGCAAGTGGAAGATTGTGCTAAACTACCAGCTGATAAGCTCTCATTAAGAGCTGCAAAAGCACTTGATAGCATGTATTGCTTCAAAAGGGTGAGCTGCAAAACAGTAGGTTAAGGCTCTCAATAATTTTGTCCACACAATTTTCTATTGAATATGGGGTACAGAATGATCATAATCACAATAATTATTATGGTTAATATTCATACCACTACTTTAATTGTTATAAAAATAATGATAATAATAATAATTATTATTAGTAGTAATAGTATTGTAGTATAGTCAACATTACTAGTATTATTGTTAATGTTGTTGTTACTATTATTATGATTAACATTGCATGGTGGTCATTTGCCCTGCTCTCTCTCTCTCTCTCTCTCTCTCTCTCTCTCTCTCTTTCTCTCTCTCTCTCTCTCCCTCAACCCAACTGCTAGAGATAGATCACCCAGAGTCTGGTTCTGCCCAAGGTTTCTGCCTCTTGAAAGGATGTTTTTCCTTTTGTCAAGTGCTTCTAGACCTGCTCTATTTGAAAAGTGTGTTGAGATAACTTTTGTTGGGATTCGGCACTATATAAATAAAAATTTACTTGACTTGACTTGAATGCCAGTTGCTTTTGACGGTTTCAACAAGTGCAGGCCATGTCCATTAAAAATGAACTTGTCAGGCTCTCTGGCAAGTAAACCTTTCTGTACTGCAGTTTCTTGTTGCATGTCCACCAGTATCTGCATAGGCTGATTTATCAGTCGAGCTCTAGATCCAATCACTTCAATGCATCTCACAGTAGATGAGGGGTGAGGAGGTTCTCAGAGCAGCCTAGTGCAAAGAACCACAGGTGTATATCATGTGGTCTCTTCAATCTGAATCTGTTTATCGATTGGGCAGCTGATCTGATGGGACAGCAGAAAGAGCAGCCACAACGAGCGGGGTTGTCGTGGAAACAGCCTTACTGTAATATTACAACCCTGCCTCCTAGAAATGACACTTCAGTACAACTGTACATTACTGCAACAGCTGCAACATGTTTTCTGAATGTATAGATTACTACATTCATTAACAGCAGCAGAGTTTTCAGGAGGTGGTTTGGGCAGATGGCAAGTGCAAGACTGCCAGACTAAGGATCTGTTTTTGTCCATTTGTGGCTTAAGCAACAAAAACACTTGGATTAAACCAGAACTTTTGTCTCCTTCCTCTGGCAAATACAGTCAAATACAGAGATATTTCCACATTTCCAAGGTAATGACTCATTATTTGGATCAAGTAAATGTGAAAGTTGCACAGCCTACTCCAAATACTTTACAATCATCAACCTGTCTGCAAGTTGTAAGGTGACACCTTCTTTCCGCACTGTGCAGCATGGAAAAGCCATGGTGATCTCCTGGGGAACCAATTTGGGTGGTGGAGGCAAACCCCCTCTGTACATTTAAGATCAGGCCTAAAACTGTCCTCTTTGATAATTTTTATAGTTAGAGCTGGCTCAGGAAAGCTCTGAACCATCCCTCAGTTATGTTGCTATAGGAGGTTTCTTCCCGTTCTAAGGGAGTTTTTCCTCTTCGTTGCCACCAAGTGCTGCTCATGATGGGAGCTGTTGGGTTTCTTTCTATAATATCGTCAGACCTTACTTACACCTTACCTTACTCTTGATCTTACTCTGTAAAGTTCCTGCATTGAGCTTTTAAGTTTGCAATTTAGTTGTATAGACATATATAGAAATATAGAAAAGTTTTAGTTAACAGGGCTAAATAAGGTAAATGGACTGCATTTTTGTGTCTCATTCACACATTCACACACATTTACACACCGCGTCAGGAGCAGTTAGGGGTTCAGTGTCTTGCTCAAGGACACTTTGGTCTCTGGAGCAGCCAGATCCAACCTTGAAATTCTGATTACTGGATGATCACTCTTCCTCCTGAGCCTCGTTTCCATTTCAAGTGCATGCTGACAAGGAAATATATACAGCTCCAGCCCAGAACAGCTGCATAGTTACGGTCATTATTACAGAGCCTGTAACTGACGTCAGACTTACTGTGCCTGTGGTCTTTCACGAACCAATTAGGCATTATATTCTAGGCTGGAATATTTATAGCTGTTTTCAGTAATAAACACATTTCATTTTTCTCCTTTGTGCTGTTTCTATCAGCTATAGGTCTGTGCTCAAGGTTGGAGCAGCAGTCAAACATCAGGTATTTTTCTATTTAACTGTTACTGTGTCTGCACATTTAACAGTTGTGCGTTATGAGTCCTCTCCTCTAAATGGGGATGTCCCATCTAGTGAATGAATTTCCACCTCATGTTTCTTCCCCTTCCCTCTGGCCCTGTTCAGACCTGGTATGAACAGGTGTCTTGAGTGATCCCATCACATTTGGACAGCTCCAATGGGGCTTTCAGACAGAATGCAGCAACAGCTACCCCTGCGCTCTCAAACCCATTATTTCCACTGGCTTGTGCCGTGCCACAATGGTTTGTTGCCGCGCCGAGCTAAGTGCATGCACTGTTTGCAAGCTCACACAAGTGGAGCAGACCGCTGTGCACTGTGACAAACACCAGTGCGGCCAATAGAAACAAGGCATCCAGCCAGGCAAGGAAAGTAAACGGAAACTAGACCTGAAACAGCTTCTTCAAAAGCTTCCCAAGCTGCTGTCTGTACTCGATGGGACCCAAACAGTCTCTTTCCTTCTGCTCTCATTCTTCTTAATAGTGGGGCCAGTGCTTACACTTGCTTCCTGCGCTGTAAAGATACATATTCATTGCTCCGCCTACATTTGCTTTGCCCTCCATGATTCCCCTGAACAGTGTGCTGAGCCAAGCAGCAAGCACAGCGCAAATGTCTGTCTGAAAGCCTCATAGGTATGGGTGCTAACACACCCAAGACACAATTTAGGACACATTTAAGATCTGATCTCTCAGACCACATTCAGAGGCGGTGTGGGCTGCATGTGGTCACACTCTTTGAGCAGTTTGAACACAAATGTCTCCTGGGTCACACTGAAGCACCGCCTACTCTACTGACATCCTTTGCCACAGTTTCATAATGAACCCACAATATTTTTACACCTCTCACCGTGCTTCCCATACACCAATTGGCTGCAACAATATCCGGTCTTTCTCTTTCTCTCTCTCTCTTTCTCTCACAAACACACTGACAACATACCTGTCTGTCACAGTTGGACTGACTAAAAACAACAACACAATCGGTCTTATTTATTTTATTATTTATTTGCATATAAATCTGATCACAAGTGGTCAGCAGAGATGCATGTGGAGATGCATTCTGATGCCAGGTTTGAACTGACATAGCTACTCAGAGCTGTCCACTTGTGATCAGATCACTCGAGACACATGTTAATTCCAGGTCTGAACAGGGCGTCTTTCTCAAATCTCCTGAGATGAGCTAAAATGTGAGGAAGAGACAAGTGAAGAACCACCTTAGGTAAATGGAAAGCACCCAGAGTGGCTTCACACTTGCAGCAACCATTAGCAACGGATAATAGGAAGATCCATTTTTGCTCAAGGTGCTTTTAACTCACCGTACATGCTTGGGTGACCTTTTTGAACTTTCAAGCAGCTGCCAACTGAATGGTGATCCATCTTCCTCCTCCACCATCAGAAACACTCATGGATGACTTGACCACTGCCCTCACCGAGAACCCATATGCAAAACGGTGAGCTCAGGATGTGCATAGAAAAAGCATAGCACTCTACTTTTGTGCCCAGCTGCTCCCTGCTGTTCTTCATTCAGGTATTCAAAAAGATATGAAAGACATCTTACCAGCTGATTGGGAGAGAATATCAAGTCCCTTAGATGGCTATGCAGGAACTGGACTCACATTTGGATAACCTGTATTTATCTGCCATGCTTTGTTTTTTTTAGCAGCTGTTATCTGAAATATGCACTATTAATAGTTAAGGTGCTGTCAGCCAGCCTTCAGTCAGGATAAAGAGTATGGGCTAAATTTTTCAGCACCTCAAATGTATTCACCTCCAAAAACCAACATATCTCTCCTCCTTTTAGTTCCCAAAACACTCTGTGAGTTTAAAAATGTAAGTAAAGACTAAAAATATGACTTGAGATTTCTTGAGAGGAATCCTTGATAATGGGAGCCTGACATGGAGAATTGTAAGTGAATATTAACATGTCACAACATTCACTGTCTCGGGACATCGGCTGTGGCCCAGGTGGGGTTAGAAGAGGGCAAACCATTATTATGTGCTAATAGAAAACTAAAGAGAGTTGTCTTTCTGCACTTCACCCATCAATATCTACAGCTGGTTATAGTTGGATTTGGAATGAGGTGAAGACATAGGATAGTAGATTGATTACACATTGTTTGTAATTGATGGCGATTATCTTGACTGTTCAGGTGGTGATCTAAAACAGAAAGGCTCAGAGTTAAATTTAGAAAGTCAGATACAGAAGCATGTCACTGGTTTTGCTTAACACCCACAGATATGGTAACTTTCTTTTATTGTGCAGGGTATTTTCAAAATACGCAAAAAAAAAAAAAAAAAGAGTTCAGATAAGATGTTGTTCAGTAGCCCAGACAGCCTCCATCATTATAAGCACAATAGGAGCATTGATGGTGACTTTGTGGAGATGACACAGCTCCATTCTGAAGTGGAAAATGGATAATTTTGAGAAAACAAAACCTGGTAATGACAAGATATTTTCTACATTGCTAGTGTTGATAGTAACTATGTCAAAATAATCATCTATAATAATCTAGGCTGTAAAAATGCCAGTTTAAAATATTTGGTGTTCAACACGATAACCATTTGATAGGATGTAGAAAATGAGATAAGCATTTAAAAAAGACAAACAACAAACCAAATATCTTGCTTTAACAAAAGTGAATGAGTCGTGATAACTTTGGTTGCTGAGATTCATGACACAGTAAAATCTCTTGATCTTTTATACAAAACGTGTATTAACTGATGCTCATCTTGGATCTCTGATGAGATGAATTTAAAAAAAAAGGAAACTTAATGAAAACAGTACAAGGCCTTTATTCTCCAGAAAAACAGGCAAACCAATTTATTCTGTTTGTGCTCAGCGCATATAACACAAAATCAATACTTTTCAAATAAAGTATTGCACACACTATCCCTGTTGTGCAATTATGTAAGTCAAAAGCAATCATTGGGTAATTACCTGTGTCCACTGTTCCTGCATGAACTTGAAGACAAAACAGTCATTGTTGGGTAATGTTTTCTGCAGTTTGACTGTAAGATTTAAGACACTTCACTGAACAGACACAGCCCCCAGCCAAACAAATAATCTGAAAGAGAAATGGATGCATCACAGTTGGCAATAAATAAGGTTTTACCCTCATATAGCACGGTGTACGTGGCGTGTTTAACACATTCCAGGAAAGTGCCGGTCCAAGCATAATAAAAGCAACAACTATAGAATATAATCCAATAAACAATACAATCCAATAACCATGCAACATAATCCACCTCTGTGAAGCCGATTATGTTCAGTGTTGATTCAACTCTGTGGTAGTTTGTGAGGCTGTGTATGTTGGTGGTTCTGTGCTGGATTACACTGTCAGATGGTGTAATTATTAATATTATTTCCATATGTTTTTTGCACTTCCCACCATATGATATGTGACTGCAGCAAAATCTTCGCCATTTGAGTCCATGCTCCAAGACTCTACATATGTTACATTACTTGCTTCATCTATTTGTTGAAGTAATTGCTTTCTCTCATTCAGACACAGGTGTCCTCTATATAAATGTTCAGTAACAGCTTTAGTCAGATATGACAGGACTATTACAGAGAGAGATGTGCAATATCTGACACCTAATGTGCAAGATGGAGTGGTGGTACCACTGAAAAGCAAACAGATCCAGCAGTCATGGAGCAATATTAGCATTTATTTGGAGTAGTGAATGTGTCCACCTGACGAATGTCAGTACAACACTTGTTTTAGCTGTTTTTGGTTCTCACCAATTCCTCAGAATAAAATATCTTTGCTCTTTAGGAACTTAATGCTCTGCTATGTTCACTTGGAACATGTTCATTCACACTACTGAAAGTGAAATGTTGCATGGTCTGACTTAATAATATTCAGACTTGACACATAAATGTGGCCTAGTGGGTATCACATTCACATAAAGAGCTGTATCTCTAAGAGAGGCTTATAGTGCATTCAGACAGTGTTCAGACCTCATCACTTTTTTTTTTATACATTTTGTTATGTTGCTACAGTGGCCCTGAGAGCTCAATGCACTGCAACTTAAGAAAAAAACAAATGCAAATAGAAAAAACACATGTCAATTCAGAAAACATCTTCATCAATTTGACAACAGATGCGCTGAAAATACTCATAGCACAACAGAAGTGTTTCCAGTGGACAACAAATATGTGACAAGGGGGGCATCTCCATGAAGGCGTAGTCTGAACCTCGGGTTCGAGTCTGTGGCTCTTCGCTGCATGCGGTTCTCTCTCTCTCTCTCTGACTCTCCTTTTGCTATTGGAATAAATTACTTTTATAAAAGTGATGAATTTATCAAGGATGCACTTGCACGGATGCAGTATAATACATGTATCATAATACATCCACGTGTGCTTGTTCTTTTACCTTCAAAAGTCACAAATCAGTAAACAACAACTGCATCCCAGCCTATTTCATCACTTTTTAGTGTCCCCTGGGAACATTTCCATTGGTTTGTGAACGTTTTCAGCACATGTGTTGCGAAATGGATGAAGATGTTCTCTGGATTTGTTTGTCTTTTGTCTATTTGCATGTGTTCTCTTAAGTTGCAGTGTGTTGAGCACTCAGGGCCAGTGTATGTTGTAGCCTTAGGCTTAGGAAGGCAACAAAAAAACATGCTGCTACATTTACGGTTCCCAAGAGCGGCCCACAGTGGCCTCCATCATCCTTAAAAGGAAGAACTTTGTTACAAAAGACACAAAACACAAAAACACTTAGTAATAAAATTAATTTAGTATGGCATAAGGATGGTGTACACTGAAGAAAGATGTCAGCGCGGTATATTGGAAGATACTCAGCAGTGAGGAAGACTATGACTCACCTCCCAACAGTTACTCATGCGGGTCAGAGAAGGATATTGAAAAAGATCCATGCGAGGACATGTGAGTAGGCCTATATTTCATCATATTATCATGTTGTATCTCTAAAATATGTAGTTAGGTTATATTTATGAATATTACAATAGCCTATAGTGTATTACAATATTACCTAATATCACAATACAGTATGTTACATAATATTTATAGCGTAATGTCACCTGGAGCATCAGGTAATAACCATACAAATACCCCCCCCATCCAGATCAGCCTCACCCGCCACAGTCTCACAGACCTGCATCCCTGTGGCTGTAAAGCCAGATACAGAAAGGTCAAAAAGGGCCACAGAGGGAAGGTTGTCCTGCGTAGGCTACATTGTAAAAAAAGTCTACATGTGTGCAGAAAGTGAGGTGTGGCATTGTGTCTGATACTAGACAGGAAATGATGCAGACTGGTTTGACTCTGGTTCACCTGCATGCTGAAATGGCTGTTTTTTAGTAGTAGTGGTGAATATAGTTGATTTGAATAAACTTTAAATAGTTGACAGCGACTGGTTTGTAGAGTTGTAAAAATGCAGATAGTTCAGTATGGCATGAGGAGCAATTTTGTAATTTACATTGTTTTTTATTTATGACACACAAACTGTGTTATGCTGCATAACAGACATTTTAGGGCTGTCATAAATGGCCATTGGCCCATAGTTGTGCACTTAAGGCCAACCTAATTCTACCAACCATGCTTGCTAGCACAACAGACATAGCATGCTTTAAGTGGAGCAGCAGTTATCTTCCATTTAAAGCTATTGAGCAATTCAGTCTCTGTAGCAGCTATTACGAGGTACAGTGCCACCAAATGCTAACAGACACAAATTTTTATACATGGGACAACAATGGAGCCGACAGAGAAGCAAATGACACCATTAGCGTTAAGGCTAACCAAAACCCAAGAAATTGCCCCAAAACCAATGCTAGACCGAGGTCCATAAGAAATGCTGTTAACTCCCCACCTGAGCCAGACACTGTTTTGACTGGGGACTCTATAACTAAGCTTGTAAGATTGAAAATCTAACCAGGGCTGACACATCTGTCAGGACACTAACAGAGATGTTACCAGCTACCCTCTCTACACACCCAAGAAATATGAACATTATTATCCACATTCAGTCCTTTGACATTCTGCAGAGGAAAATTGGCAATAAGATGCTTAAAAAAGACTTTTCCCTACTACTGGAAAAAAAACACATTTTTGGACCAATTCCAACTTTTAGGAAAGGAATTGAATTCTTTAGCAGACTCCTGAATACGTGGCTGACATCAGAATGCCTTGCCCATGGGATAAAGTTAATTGACAATTTCAGTATCTTCTGGAACTATAAAGACCGCTTTAAACTAGATGGGGTTCATCCAAACATCACTGGATCCAGACTACTTGGTGCCAACCTACGTCATGCCCTTAGGATGCTGTACACAAACAAGAATGTCTAGATAAGCACATAGGCAGACAGCTTGCCTCTCCCCCTGCCCTGCTGCTCTTAAACTTAAAGCACAACCATCAGAGATTCATCACTGTTTCTACAGGAATTCTCAGACCTGATCTCACTGGGCATCACTAGGTAGGATTTATTAATCTGGAATAAAGACATTATAAATATTAATACAAATAATGACTCCAAAGCTATGGAGTTTTAAAATTTACTGGACAGCCATGAACTCACCTAACATGTAAATGAATCCACTCATCTAGACCTAGTAATACCAAAAGCCTTCAACAATGCTAATGTTCCAGTAGTTGAATTACCCATTTCTGACCATCACCATCCTGAGCAGAGACTAGAAAGGAATTATTAGCTCAGAAGCGGTTCCTAAATGGCAAGACTGAAAAGTTCTCTAATATTATGAGATTATTTGAGCCAAAACGCTGTGACTACTCTTCAGCATGGTTGAAATTTCAAACAATATCTTGTCATCAGCTCTTAATATACTAAAGGTTTAAAAAGGGGCAACTGACAGACCCTCCCCATGGTTAAACAATAACAGTGTTAATGAGATCAAGAGAATCTGTTGAAGAAAATGGAGGAAAACTAGACTCACAGTTCAGTGTAATATATACAAAGAAGCCATGACTGCTTATTACAAAGCAGTATGTCAGGCAAGAAAGGATTACTTTTACAAGATTATTACAGAAGACGCTGGAAATTCTACTGTATTATTCCACAATTGGAGAACAGTGTACTCTGTCTCAAAATGTGAAGAACTCGCCTTGTTCATCAATAACAAAATAACTTCAATTACAGCCAGTCTTGATGCTGATGTAAACACAGATGACCTTAGTAAGCCCTGTAAAAAAAACAACCAAAAACGTTACTATGGGATAGTTCATCTGCATTACATTATCTGAGCTTTACAACACTGTCACTGAGTGTAGCTCCTTCACTTCATGTATTGACCCTGTACCTCCAGCATTCTTTTTTTGAAAGTGTTAATTCATGTCCTGAACATTACAAACGTATCTCTTCAAACTGGAATCAGATGTCTTACACAATCCCTCTAAAGAAACCCAAACTAGACAGTAATGCTCTTACCAGCTGCAGGCCAGAGTCCAACCTTCAGTTCATTAGTGAAATCCATGAAAAGATAGTTTCAGTGCAAATAAACTTTTCTCTTAAAGAAAACAATACCCTGGAGGAATTTCAGTCAGGCTTTAGAACAAACCACAGTGCTGAAACTGCCCTTACTTAAATAACCAGCGACCTCAGACTAAACTATGATGAAAAATAAGGTCTCAGTTCTTGTGCTCTCAGACCTAAGCGCAGTGCTTGATACGACTGACCATGATGCTCTAATTAGTAAGCAGGTCTGACTGTGAGCGAGTTTTTGTCAGTCAGTCTTGAAATGATGTGTCAGACACATGAGACATGACATCTGCTGTGAGATTGTTCAAGCGAGCTGGCTTGGTCCATTGATATTCTCACTGTACATTCTGCCACTTGTTGACATCACCATAGAGCACAATGTAAGTTTCCATAGTTACGCTGACAACGCACATATCTCTGTTGAGCCAAATTATGCTGCAGCTATAAACTGAAAATATAAACCACTTGTCTCTTTTGTAATAAAAAAATGGATGAGCAATAATTTCTTTAGGTTAAAGGAGGACAAAACTAAAATCCTACTAAAAGCAAAAGAGAAATGTTGTTCTATAACCTGGGAAAATTAACTCCCTGGATTCAATCTGAGGTTACAAGTCTTGGTGTTATCTTAGACTCAGCTCTAAGGTCCCACATCAACATCCACATCAACATCCACCTTAGAAACATAGCTAAAGCACGGCCATTTGTAAATCAAAAAGATACTGAAGGACTGATTCCTGCCTGCATTTCAAGACAGCTCCATTACTGTAATGCTTTTTCTATCGGCCTCCTGAAAAAAAACCCCAAAACAAAAAAAACGCTGAGAGGGTTCAGCTCATTCAAAACTCTGCAGATCAGCTATTAACCAGAACCAGTAACATCAATATGAAGGAACTCGAGAAGCTTGAGAAATACCAAGGGCTGAAAGAGAAGCTAGAAAAGATGTGGAAGGCAACAGTGGTACCAGTGGTAATGGGAGCACTGGGGGCTGTGACCCCCAAACTGTCCCTGGTTAACTATATACCTCAAAGAACATTGCGATCATACACTGGTTTATTAAAGGTTTCCAGCAACAGCTATAGGAAAATTAGGGACACAGCCTTTGTCAATTACATCCTAAAACTATGGAACACACTACCTACAGATACCAGAGAAGCCAGCTTGCTAAATATTTGTAGAAGCAAACTAAAAACGTATCTCTTCACTTTAACTGGCTATGACTATGGCTGATACAGGAAACCAAAATTCTTTTTTGCACCTTTCTCTGCATTTATGCACTGCAGCCCTGATTTTATTTTCCATCTCAGTTTACATCAATGGTTTTAACAAGTTTTTTTTTTTTTTTTTTAATGATCATTCTATGTCTTTTTTCATGTGAAATTTCTTTGTTGTATGAAATGTGCTATACAAATAAAGACTATTATCATTATTATCATAAAATAACCATCAACCGTTATTATTATAAAATAACCAACAACCTTATCATACTCATAATGTAGAAATAAACATTTCCTACATGAAGTTAACTTTCATTTACATATATATTAATGCAGGTACACAACTACATTAACTTGACTCTATGAATGGAGCCTCCATTCAAAACAGTGATGTACATCCCCATGTGACTGGTGGGGGCAGCACAGCCATCACTTCTGCTGACAAAACATCCTGTAGGTGCAAAACAGATCGTAGTAGTATCACTCTCTTAATTAACATATTGCCTTTTTTAGATCATCAAACATGGGGAGAGGGATGAAGGCGATCGTATTCAACAAAGCTTCCTGAGTGGTGATGCCCCACGTTTTTCCATGTATCTGGATTCATATACGTTGAGGAGAATATTCTGTCCAGGCATGTGTGCAGCAGGTGTCTTCCTTGCAGGAAATAACTATCAGTATGAATCCCCCTTCCCTCCCACTTTCCATCTCCCTCTTTCTGTCATGTTGTGACCACCTTGTCCACCTTTTAGCACAGGGATGAGCACCACATTCAGCCTTGATTTGAACATTACATTGGGGATTACAGTGTGGCTGAGAGCAGCCTGACTCAGCTCTATCCCCATGTGAATGAGCTTGGCTGGACTCAACACTGAGGCAGACTAAAGTGCTGTTTCAACCTGAGGTACAGTTTTATTATTTCATCAATATTTAATGATATAAATGCTCTAAAAAAGACTACATTGTCATTCTCCAGAGGCTTGGCTGGATGTGCAGACATTTGAGGTTTAAAGGCATCCTGAAAGCTTGAGCTGTCAGTGATTTGTATTTAAAAGTTTAAAATAGCATGCCATCTTTCAGTTCAGATGGCTAGTTGCTTTGGTATAAAACAAGAGAGAGAGTGAGAGAGAGAGAGAAAGAGAGAGAGAGAGAGAGAGAGACAGAGAGAGACAGAGAGAGAGTTGGGGGGGATACATTTGTATATTTTAGCCACAAGCAGGAACTTAATGATACATGCCAAGTATGTAATTTTGAAGATAATGTGCATCAGTGATGGTTGGTTCTTCAAATCACAAATTCTGAGGCATTTCATCTACATTTTCATACTTTATGTATTACATGTGTAAGAATTGCTGGGACTATAAGCAGTGCAAATATATTCATACGTACTGTAGCTGTACTGTACTGTTTTAGCAGTTATAATGTGGTGAACATAAATGCTTTGTCAACAGTGACAGTGCCTATTCATTGTAAGGACAATAACAACAAAAAAACACATCCATTAGGCCTGTAGATGCCAGTAGCTGCTCCATCACTGCTTTGATGCTGCAGTACAAAGCACAAGTAATGCACATTTCAACTCTTTCTATATCATTCAGTGCTGTCAAATTTGTTGCCCTTGGCAACATCACTCACAGTGATGTGAAGTGACTTCAGCTCTTGCTAGCAGTAGCTGCAGGCTTTCTCTTTGCTTTCGTCTTTCCATCCCCTTAGAAATGTTCCTCAGCCAGTTCCTCTTGCCACTCCATTGGAGCATAATGGGTTTTCAGATTGTTTATTAAAAGCAGATATTCATTAGGGCACCCTGTAGGGTGTTGACATTTATTGGAAAAAAAAATAATCGAAGGGTTACACTGAAATAGCTACATCAACAAAGTGGCTTTCACATGTATCATATGACAACAAATCTGTGTTTTGCCATGTGCAGAGGTAAATGTTCATGCCTCTATCAGGGCTATATATTTTGAGAAACAGTATACCATTTTGCCTGTTTACAATAAAATCTGAATGAACTATACTTATGTACTCACGGTTTATGTAAAATCAACTGAACACTGAAATTGTGGGGAATCTGAGTTAAAAATGTGTAGTCAATTTTGACAAAAGCATTTATAACTTTATGCATGTTGCTATTCTCCTTTGTATGAGCCTAATCTGGTCGGCAACTATCGGCCAAGATATATGTGAGTACTCACGGGGAATGTGTGTGTTTGTATGCAGTAACATTGTGATTCATGGTTGGAGCCTACTAATGCTGTTTATAATGTGTGCTGTGGTGCATACCTGAAAATAATTAGTTTAATATCAAGGCATATCCTCTGAAATTCTTTCTGCACTGTCATGGTGAAACCAGTTACACTAACTTAATATTATCTATATCTTGTATTCGGTGGAATGGTAATTTTTTTTTTTTGGGGGGGGGGGGGGGGGGTAAAGAAATAAAATTGTGCCTGTCCTCACCCCATCAGTGCTTGTGCAGCCTATTATGCCTATTATTATAATCAGGGCCAATTCATTGCTGTTCAGAGAAGCAGGGACCCATTGTAAGATGTCGCTTTCATGAAGTACAGGAAAAGGACACATACAAAAAAAATGAACAAAGGAAAAAAGGACATTCTTCTTCTTTGTCAAAACCTGGCACCTATATTACCCACAATTCAACTCGGCCACTGACAGTTCAGTTTAGGATTTGGGTGTGTTACAGTAGTGGCTAATGTAGCTTGGAGCCATCAGCTTCAAGCAGAGATGGGGAGCAGGCCACAGAGGTCCAGTGAGCTCACTTCTTTCCACCCCTCCCAAGATTTTCTTTTTTCCATTTTCATTTTCAAACTTGTAGCCTTCACTCCCAACCAACACTGAATGTTCTCAAGGACATTTATCACATCACACAGCTTCACCTGAAGGCACACAAGGCTTTAAACATTAAAGAGTTCCCATTTAAGGACACAGGCCCCTCCTGACCCCAGGGTCCTGTGTGCATGTCCACTGAAGTAGCAGTCAGCTGTGCGTAGCTGTGCACTGACAAACCACAAAATTTAAACAAAAAATTACAATTTCCACAGTTTTCCACCTATATTCAGTCTTTTTCATTCCCATTATTCAAAGTGAGGCAAAGGTGTCCCTGCCTTTTCCACACCCAGACACTTTGGAGGTGACACCCAATCTGCATTCCTCAACAGCCCCCAGGCTATGTAACCCCTAACAAACATGAGCCTGTTCACTTTAATAATGAATTCAATTAATTAATGCACTGCTTTCTATGGTCGACAGGAGCCAGAGGTCAGAACAACAGGCCACCCCACCCAGAATATCAATGGATTTCTTAAATTACGTTGTTAATTTTTTAACACAGTATGTTCTCAAATTAGACAGAAAGCAGGGACATTTGAGATCTTTAATTCTTTGCCTTTTTTCTGTTGTTGTTTTGTTTTTTTGTTCTTGTCTTTGCCTACTTATCAGGGGGAGCCACATGTTAAGCCTTTTAAATTTTTTTGGCTCTGCTCAAACATCTAAGATGCAAATCTTTCCTTCTGGTTTCATCTGTCAAACGTTTGGTGTGATAGCATCTTTTCATGCTATGTCCAAATAAACAAAATGTATCTTTCCTTCCTGTGGGGATTTCAGTTTGCAAAGGACACGCTTCTCAGTTGCAGTGTGTCCAGTACGGTGGCATCTCAGATCATCGGCTGATGAGTTTTCTCAGGTGGCACTCTTTGCCAGCAACTGAGTTCTTGTTCTATTTACAGAGCAGGACAATGCTTATTAAAGCTATTTAAATAAGTCTGAGGATACATTACAGTACCCACTCTTGAGATGAAAAAACCTTATGAAAGGCCGTTTTTTGTCTTTGATGTAGTATTAGGAAAAATAAGAGCTAAACTCTAAGCTGCTGTTTCCTCTTTATGGCAACAATCACAAGTGTTGTGTTCACAATGAACCTAAAGTTTATTTTAGTTACTCTGGCGATCTGAGAGAGAGCTTGGTTTACTCACGCAGACACAGTGCATATATTTGTAATTCAGGATGAATTTAAATTCCAATGAAACATGTTAAGACAAAAATAAGAAAAAAGACATTTTATTATGTTGGTCAAAGCGCAGAATGTAATTGCTCTGTCATTTTTCTTCATTCATTTATGATTAGAGTAAAGAATTGCTTCAACATGCTGTATGCTGGCTGCTACATTAGTAGGTTTATTTGAATGCATTTCAAAGAAAAAAAGAAACCAAAACAAAAAAAAATTTTAAAGAAAGAAACCCCATTGATGTTTTTTGTGCTCTTTCTTATTAGCCTACATTTTTATTGGAATTACAAATGCCTTAAAAATTTGCCTGTGCTAGAGCTCTGCAACCAGAACCAAACCCATGGGGTTCCACAACAGTATTTGTTTTTTTTGGTTCTGGGGTGTTTTGGTGCCTAAAGCAGAGGGCTCGGCCTGGCTCTGTTGGATGTTGATGTGAATGATACTTTCATTTTGGAAACTGGTGATGACAGCAACTCCAATATCACATGAACACAGCATAAGTGCGATGGGAAGAGGGAAAGGACCTGATTTACTGTGGCTTCTGCATCTTTTTTATAGGCACAGATGTGATGCATTGTGCCCTAAACACATGAGCTATATGTATCAGTTGCCCCAGGCTGGAGAATGTTCCATGTTATTTGTGGGAGCGCTTCCAAGATGCATTTAAGGGAGGACGGCACAAAAAACAGGGTGAGGCATGTTAATGGGGGTGAGTTAAGTATTCTGCTTAATTTACTGAGGTCATGTAATTTGAGTAAGTTTTGTGTGGGAAATTCTCCACCTCAGAAAACCATTAGTAATTTGTGTTTATAAGAACCACAGGGAAGATTGTAGTGGGGGAAAGAAATGTGTATTAAATAAAGGCTTGTATATAACTGAAAATATGATTATTGAAAAAAAAAAAAAAAAATTCCTTCTCTAAGCTCAGTATTCTCTTCCTATAGTTGAACTGAGGCTATTCACTTGCAGAAAGTGTCCAGGAGGGGAGTACCAGGCGCAGTCCGGTCAGCTGACTATGTAATGAACTGTCTTAGTAAATCAGATGTTGAATACATGCAGAATGTGGTGAACTCAATGAAAGCGGTAGTGCGTAATAGTTAGTAATGGATGAACCAAAGCAAAACTACAACACTGTGTAGAGTTTGGGGCTCAGATTTGGCAACACAGGTTATCTAGGCTGGGTACACATGGGTAAGAGTGAGGTTGATTCTTAGTTCAAGGTTGGTACAATATTCTAGTCACAGACTGTAAATAAAGATGGATGACTCTGCCGAACTCCTGGCCAATCCAAAAATGGGAAAAGAAGTGGGCCGTGTGTGGAGCCAAGACTGCATGTTGGTTTACGCTTATTGACCTGTCAGTCAAAGACCTCAATTATGCTGAATTTTAGGCCTTAATAAAATTTAAATGGATGAGTTATATAGAAATACTATACTCCCGTACAGCTGTCATGACAGAGGAAATTAGCAATGGAGAACAAAACCGTTCTTTGTACCTGGTTGTAAACATGTTTATTTCTGCTATAAAGTTGTGAGTAAGTAAATAAATTGACTTGCTTTTGGAGCCAGTCTGATATTGGAGCCAGCCTCAAGCGTCCATTCGTACAAGTGCAGTTTTTTCATTTTTCAGCCTCGGAGGTTGCTGCTTGATTCTAGTCCAGTGGTTCCCAACCTTTTCCAACTAATGGTCCACTTGAAAATCTCAAAAATGCTTGGCACAACATAACCGACACACATAATAGATGCCATAACAATATGGAGGCCAGATAATAAGTTCTTAGAGCACTTTTTATTTTAATGATAACGATCAATCAGAATCTGAATCTGAATCAGAATCAGTTTCATTGCCAAGTATGTTTCCAAATACAAGGAATTTGTGCTGGTGATTGGTGCAATTGGGGATCAGGGGGATCAGTGACAGTGGGGCTCTCTAGCCTTGTTGATAAGGCTGATAGCAGACGGGAAGAAGCTGTTTTTGTGGCGAGAGGTTTTGGTCCTGAAGGACCGCAGCCTCCTGCCAGAGGGGAGTGTCACAAAGAGTTTGTGTCCAGGGTGGGAGGAGTCAGCTACAATCTTCCCTGCACGCCTCAGAGTCCTTGAGGCGTACAGGTCCTGGAGGGATGGTAGATTGCAGCCAATCACCTTCTCAGCAGAGTGGATGATACGCTGCAGTCTGTTATTGTCCTTCTCCGTGGCAGCAGCGTACCAGATGGTGATGGAGGAGGTGAGGATGGACTCAATGATGGAGGTGTAGAAGTTCACCATCATAGTCCTTGGCAGGTTGAACTTCTTCAGCTGCCTCAGGAAATACATCCTCTGCTGAGCTTTCTTGATGAGGGAGCTGATGTTCAGCTCCCACTTAAGGTCCTGGTGGTGGTTCCCAAGAGGCGGAAATGCGGAAATGCTCCACGGTAGCCACGGGGGAGTCGCACAGGGTGATGGGGGTGGGTGGGGCTGGGCTCTTCCTGAAGTCCACTATCATCTCCACTGTCTTCAGAGCGTTAAGCTCTAGGTTGTTCTGCCTGCACCAGGTCACCAGACGGTCAGTCTCCCACCTATAGGCAGACTCATCGCCATCAGAGATGAGTCCAATGAGAGTGGTGTCGTCTGCAAACTTCAGGAGCTTGACAGACTGATGGCTGGAGGTGCAGGTGTTGGTGTACAGGGAGAAGAGCAGAGGAGAAAGAACGCAGCCTTGCGGGGATCCAGTGCTGATGGTCTGGGAGTCAGACACGTGCTTTCCAAGCTTCATGTGCTGCCTCCTGTCAGACAGGAAGTCGGTGATTCACCTGCAGGTGGAGTCAGGCACGCTCAGCTGGGAGAGCTTGTCCTGCAGCAGAGCCGGGATGATGGTGTTGAAGGCAGAGCTGAAGTCCACAAACAGGATCCTGGCATAGGTCCCTGAGGAGTCCAGGTGCTGGAGGATGAAGTGGAGAGCCATGTTGACAGCGTCATCTACAGACCTGTTGACTCTGTAGGCGAACTGCAGGGGGTCCAGGAGTGGGTCAGTGATGGATTTGAGATGGGACAGGACAAGGCGCTCAAATGATTTCATGACCACAGAGGTCAGGGCAATGGGTCTATAGTCATTTAGACCTGTGGGCCTTGGTTTTTTGGGGACAGGGATGATGGTGGAGGATTTGAAGCAGGCTGGCACGTGGCAGGTCTCCAGTGAGGTGTTGAAGATGTCCGTGAACACCGGAGACAGCTGATCAGCACAGTGCTTCAGGGATGATGGAGCAACCGGCTGACTCTGTCTCTCTCAAACACTCTAATCAGAGATCACTTGTATATTGACCATCTGTCTCTTGACTCTCTTTCCTATTCATTTTTACTGTTGCTAAAAAGTTATCTATTTTAATACTTTTTGCCATGGATATGATATTTTAGCTCGCAATCGCTGGGACTGGGATAGCAAAGAAGCATACGATGTGGCCCAGCAGTGATCACATGAAATCTTGTATCACTGGCTCATCACAGTGATAGACCTTCATATCAGAAAAATTGCAAATTATATGTTGGCCCACTTGCAATACCTGTGCGGCCTACAGGTTAAGAACACTGCTCTAGTCGATATCTCTTTCATACTGTCACTGGAACACAACTACATGACAACTGAAATGTAATATGATGAAAGTCATACAATTCTAACAAGACTGATATCAGTTGTTAAGCTTTCCAGACATTACCCACAGCATTCTGTAGAGCTGCTCGACTCACTCACCTCCACGGGGGCTCGCCCTGGCCTTGCTACTCATCACTAAATAACCATAACATTATCATATTATAATTGTTATAAATTAACTATTTCACACCGTATGGTTACCATAATGTCACTATTATCACTTTATTTTATACTATTCAATATTCTTATCATGTTCTATTATTACATTCGTTTTACAGTTATATTCAGGTTACATTATTTAGAGTCAAGTAATCGATTTGTCAAATGACAGTATATTTATTAAACTAAACCATTTCAACTATTTTGGTAACCAGTTCCCTGGTTCCAGCTTCTTAAATGTCAGGATTTGATGCTCATATCATAGATCTCATATAATTATTTTGGACATAATATGGTGCAAATAGTAATAAATATAGCACCATTGGCCATGCAAAATCTAAATAGGCATTTTTCACTATTTTCTCAGACCAAACAATTAATAAAAAAAAGTATCTGCAGATTCATTGATAATGAAAATGAGATGTAATAATAATGATAATTGTGCTTTGCTGGTCAATATGAACATCTGGATTGCAGGATTTGCCATGTGAGTCTATATAAACTGTACAAAGTACAAAGTAATAATAAATAATGATAAACAGTTCTGTCTAACTTCTTCTCTCTGCTGCAGTATAGACCTGTGCCCTTACTGCCTGAAGCTGGTTCACATCAGGATAGGTGTGGAGTCTGTGGACTGCACCCTTGCTGTTAGTCAGTTGCTCCTCTAACACCTCACAGCTTGGTCTCCCTTATTACATAGTCCACCCCCCTCTCTAATCCCACAAAAAGTTGAGAAAGCATATTAAATGGAAGTGAGGGAGAGTTGCTACTGTTGCTAATTGGATTGGAGCTGGTGGGCATTGGCTCTGCGGCACAATGGGAGCAAACAGGAGTGAACAGGCAGTTTTCTCTTTGGCTGATGTTACAGTTATTATTAGGCACAGACAGAGAGGTAATTCACTCAGATCAAATGGATTTTGCACTTGTTTTTTTAAAATCTATAGACTGTGGCTCAGTGGTTAGCTCTGTAGCCTCGCAGCAAAGAGGTTCTGGGATCGAACTCCTGCTGGCTGGGTTCATTCTGAGTTACTAGATACTTTGTAGAGTTAGAGTTTACTTCCAACTCAAGAGCTACACAGTCCGCGGCTTTAGATCAGAGGTTTCACAAGGTTCTTGAAGGACAATCATATGTAAATACAAAAATTAACTTTGGAATAGGAATCGACCCCATTGCAAAACATCTGTGTATCACAGATATAAGCACATACTGAAGGGCATTGTACTCTCAGGATATGTATGGACTGCAGAACTGGAGGAAGGAGGGCATCAGCATGTTAGCAGGAGAAGATGTGGAGGTCAGAGAGAAATGTTTTGAATCAAATATCTGAAGGCACTTGCACCTTTAGGCTTAAATGAAGATTTGAGATTTGATATGAGAGTTATGCTCTGATTTAATATTGGGTATCAAAGATTCACCTCAAGAATGCCCGAAGGTTCTTGTTAAAAGTCTGACGATTGCTCACTGACTGTCCGTGGTCAGCTTGGATTCATTAAGTCACAATGAATTCCAACGGTGACAGGCTTTCAAAACAGAATCACAACAGTGCCACTCTTCTTTACCCCAGGAGGAAATAATACCCCAAATATTAATATTAATCAGTGTATTACCTGTACTTTAAAGGTGCCCTGTTTGCTGTTTGTTTCTTCTTCCCTGCAGAGGTTTTCAGTACTTGTACTGTATGTATGAACCTTTAACGCCAAAGCCTCAGAGTTATGTGACTATACAGAATCACCATTGTCACTAAATAAATCAGAAGCTTTTAGCTGCGCAGCTCCTCACCAGTGACTGTGAGCACCTTTATATCTACTTAAGTGCCTTTGAGCATTGATCTGCTCACTTGCTTGTCAAAATCTTTGAAATAATCAAAATGATTTACACCAACTTACTTGCCTTTTAGTTGCAAGTGCCAAAACCATAGCTAAAAGTAAAGTGCCAGAAACTGTAGGTCCTCAAATGGCCACTTGAGGCTGGCTCCAAAATTTAGTCCAAAATTGAGTCAATCCCTATAGACTCCCATGTTAAAGAAGAAAGCAGCAGAAATAAACATGTTCACAGCCTGGTACAAAAAATGGTTTTGGTCTCTATCTAATTTCTTCCTTCATGACAGCTGTATGGGGAGTGATTTTTTAATACAAAACAGCAGTTTAAATTTTTATCAAGGTTTAAATTTATGTATAATTGAGGACACGGCAACTCTCAGTGACAGGAGAGTGAGTCTATGCTTGCCACAAACAGGCAGCAAAGTCTCTGCTCCACACACACACCCCATTTCTTTGCCCATTTTTGGATTAACAGGAAGTGAAAGGCGAGGTCAGGCACTGCCAAGATGGTGACCGTGGAGCAGCCTACCCCGAGCTTCAAAACTCTTCTTGAGAAACCTGTAGGTAATGTCACTGAGGCTACGTCCATCTATATATAGTCTATATGGTCGCTTGGTGAATTGTAGATCAGTGGTATTGTGTGAAGTCATTGGCAGGAAAGTGTCACATTACCCCTTCTATACTGGCAAGTGAACAGACAAAACAGGGACGCACTCATAAAAACATTGCACCCAAATAACATTGGGTATTTTTATTATCTAGATGATTTTAACATCAAACTTGGAGTATTACAGCACCTCCAGTGAATCTGAAAATACAGTCAGTTTGTGTTCAATTGGTATTGAACACAAACTGACAAAAAACTAAACTAAAATGCTAAAAAATTAGCTAAAAAGTTGCATTCTGTAAGTTACATCAAGACACATTCACATGAAAAAAATAAGGCCACTATTGTAAAATCCCGAGTAATAATCCTGTTGACAAGATAAAAAACCAAGAGAAAAGGGTTGATAGATTTGATTAAATAAAACAAAATTGGCCACAAAGGTTCCATGTTGTGTAAAGTGAGGTTTCTATATATTTTTTGATCAAAAGAAGGTCTGAGTTCTATATTAAAACTGTGTAAGTATCAAAGCACCCAGCCCACAGAAAATGCACAAAGCATTCAAAAACTGATTAATAAAATGAGCCATCAGGACTTCTGTAACTTTGTACAACAAAGCAGTCACCGCTGTCAGCGATGCCGCAAGCCCATCCCACCCAGACCCACCATCCAACCTTACAGGATTTGGTCGAGTGTGAAATCTGCTATGTTTTCATTTGATCACAGCAAGCCAATCAGAAGATAGGCTCAGAGACAGACAGAGTCTGTCTTCTGATTGCCTTACTGACCTATTGTCACTGGAGCTCCACAGAGAAGCCTGAGAAAAGAGATGTAAAACTACATTTAAATGGTTTTTGGACACAAATATATCTCCTTATGGATTGTCAAAATTTCAAATAAAACCCCAGAAAATAGTAAAATACGAGCCAGTACATGAATTAAAAATGTACAAATTTGTCTCCCTCAAGTGGTGCAATGCAACTACATTCAGGTTAATGCTGTAAATAGTAAAAGTCTTTACCTAGAATGACAGAGGCAGAGTAGTATTTAGTGACTTTTTTGGGTGGAAATACGAAATTAGATTCTAAAAAAAAAAAGCCCCTATTGTGCTTGTAAGAATGAATACCTTTAATTGTCAGTGCCTGTGCTATGTGACGAGGCATCGAAGAGCAGGATGATTCATGATACATACCCGTCCGACAGTGCTTAAAGCAGAGCTCCTTAAATTATAGATGTTAGCATGAATTATCAATAAGAAAAGGTTGACAAGACCAAGGGCAACGAAGGGTGTAACATTCACCAGACTCACCACTTCTTTATCACTTACCATGCTACAGAGCATCCTGAATGAGGAATGGCTCCCAATTTCTCTATCTCCCTTTCTTGGCCTCATTATCTCTCTAACAGAGGTTCATACGGATCTGTGATGGGTGTAGTACTGCAGCCATTCCATCCCTACTTGTCAGTCTGAATGTAGTATGCTAGAAGCTCAGATCCTTACCTTCTTTTGTATGATAAATCTGGTATTAGAGACCTAAAGACGACCAGCAATGTTTGCCAAATAAGATGTCTCTAGATTCAGCACACAGCAGGCTGTTGTGAAAATACATTATGAAATATAATTTTTATCGAGCCAGGGGGTCCATTAATTTCAGCTTAAAAGTGAATCCATTTGCCACAGCCACCACTACAGCTCTTCCCCTGTTTCAATACACTTGCAGCCATTTGTAATTGCTTTGTGCCTTGAGTGGAATGGACGCCTGCTTATGATTGAATGCACGGTAGGCATTGATCAGAGAGGGAGATATGTGGGGTTTTCTCTGCAGAAATATTACTTCACTGATGCCAGCTGGGATAATTCCCAAAACTAAATGGTCAACAATTTAGATTACAGCTCTCAGCATTGACTTCCTGGTGTAAAACTGTTGAACAAGTGGAGGCAACAAGCTGCTTGACTGTCCTGTGGGGAAAGATTCAATGCAGTGCCAAATATTTACTGCCTAACTTCTGCTTAAGCTTGAATTGTCGATATTTCCAGCTTGCTAAATTTGCTACTTCATTATGGCAGAACTAATCCACAATCAGTAACTTTTTATATGTGTTTTGGCTACAGAAAAAAAAGTATGATTATTTTATGTGTAGTTGTGTGTTTTCTGTAAATTCAAGTATGTCTCTTGATTTCTCAACAATTGCCAAGTAGCGGAAGAGTACAACACATGAATGCAAATCAACTCCATCATCTTTGCTGTGAAAAAAAAAAAAAAAAAAAAAAAAAAAAAAGTTCTGGATTTCAGTTTTAAAGTAATAGCAAGTCACTGTGAACATGAACAAGGCTAAGAACCAAGGACGACTGAACTAATCTGCTGGCTGAATTATTATGTTGCACACTCAACTGTTTTGTTGACTGTGGAAGTACGCTGAACAAGATGATGAGAGATGAGATGAAAATAGAGTAGATTTTTTCTAACCACTTCTTTTTCTCATATTTTCTTCACAGATGCATTTAAAGCAGTGTTAGTGAGCATTTCTCCTTTAATAATCCATCCACCTGACAGGTGTGGCCTATCAAAATGCCGATTACACAGTATGATTATTGCCCAAGTGAGCCTTTGGCCTGTCACAATAGAAGGCCGTGTGCAGTTTTATTTTGAAAAAAAAAGACATTTATTAGGTACTGAACTGCATGAGTTGGGCTGCAGGTGTGCATGTTTGTGGCGGGAGGGTTTGGATCCATTTAGGGGGTCACGTTCCTCGGAAGACACATTCTACAAAGGTGAGGCCCTGTGTACCCGTTGTACATCGAAACATCGGTCTGGTCTACGAAGGATTTTTGCTTTGCTTCACCAGCTGTGCTCACCCTTAACATTGCATCACAAAGCATGGTTTTTGACACCTAGCAACCTTGACAAAACGTAATTTTGGGCCTACCGCTAGCTGTTCAACTATTCAATACTTACATTTAAAAGTGTCATCCTTGGGCTCTCTGTTTGCGCTGTTTGGGTTAGGTTTAGGGTTAGGGTCACCTCTGATATCAAACCTACACCAATGGTTTGGATTGATAAGCAGAAGCGATTACCCCCTCCAACAGTGGGATCTAAACACATTAATCTGAAATAGTTTTAGAGTATAATATCAACTTCTTTGAGCATTATATACATAGGCAGTAGAAAGTTGAAAGGAAAAGGGCAGAGATAGGGAGACACATGGTGGTCTAATCTCTAGGCCACCAGGGTCAAGATCATCTTTGGCTGAAAAATGACATTAATCTCACACTTTTGTTCAAACTCCACAAGAAACAGTCAAATATGCAACGCTTGATTTCTTGCATTATAATCACAAATACAGCATTAAATAGTTCTTTTGAAACCATGAAATTGTGGAGTGGAATTATCGTTTCTGGCAAACAAACACAAAGTGTATGTAAAGAAGTTTTTTTAATCTCATGGAACAGAGGAATGAGTTTTGTATGCTGAAGTTAATTGTCTGAGACGTCCAGTTGTCTTCAATTAATTGCAACTGCAATGGTTAAAAGAATGCATTCAAAATGTAGTCAAAATATTGAGGTAATTAGATGTATAGTTGGAGTTGGGGGGTAGTGACCCACATGTAATTAAAGTAGTGGTTTATGCCTAGGCAATGCACTTGTCAGGCAGTCCACATCATATGCTTTGTGCAGTGCATGTGCAAAAGCTAAGGGAGTTGCTTAATGCAATCATGGATACATGGATACACCTCCCTAATCTCAGCCTAAGGATGAATCCCCATTGCAATTACTGTATATAAATCCAAAGATGACATTTCAACACTTTCCCATGGATAGTGGTGTATTTATTTTTGTGGTTCATGTGTGACCTGTGAACAAGTAGCCACTTTTTTGCAATAAACCGCTGTGTAATTGGTAGTTTGCAAAGTAGCTTCCCCGACAGTGGGTATATATAGAGATCTCAGTGTTTCCCCTACTTAAGCTCTGGATGGCTGGCTTCTCTGCAGGGTCACCCATCGCACTCAGCCTGTTAACATCATCATGGGTCAAGGACACTGCGAGGAGCTGTCCTTCCACCTATACAACTCACCTCTCTATCTGCTTATTCTGGGTCTTCCTTGTGTCTCTTGGTACAACCCTTGCAACAACTAGGCTACTGGGCTAGTTATAACGGGCTGGGGGGAGAATTGCCCATTAATCTGTTTGCCTTCTCTCTGTTCCCCAAGCTCCTGTCCAGAGCAGCCTACACGGGCTGACCCTGGGCTTCCTGAACAGCACTAACCACTGCACCACTGTGCAGCCCACCATTTGCTAATTTCTATCTTGCTAATTTCAGTACAGTGGCAGCCCCTTACCTCCACCAATGTCAAGTTCCAGTGGTCCCCTCAAGTGGAACAAGCCTTCTCCAAGCTCTAGCAAAGCTTTGCCACTGCTCTGGTTGTGGTTACAAGTCTGGTTACTGGTGGTGCTACAAGGTGGTGCTTGAGGAGTGGAGACACTGGTTAAAGGGGGCAGAGCAACCTTTCCTGGTATAGACAAATCACAAAATTCTGGACTACATATGAACAGCCAAGAGACTAAATTCCTGGCAAGCCATGTGGACTCTGTTTTTTAATAGATTCAATTTTTCGCCATCATCCTGGTTAGAAATTTTTTAAGCCTGATGCGTTGTCCTGTCAATTTAACGCTGACTCATCTAGTGATTCTGTTCCATATACTGCCCACCTTGTGTGTGGTAGGGGCAGAGACATGGGACATTGGGGAGAAAGTCAGGATAATAGTCTGCAATAGCTCCTCCCCACTGGTTGACAGTCCCTCCAACCGGTTATTTGTGACTCTTTTCTCAGGTCATACACTGACCTCAAAACTCCCTCTTATCCTGTCATCCTGGATCAGGAAAACCTCCTTATCATAAAACAGCACTTCTGGTAGCCGGCTATTGAGAAGGAGTATGTGGCTGCCTGTCAGGAGTGCTTCTGGAATAAGAGCCCTCATCCGCCCTCTGGCCTCCTCCAGCCACTGCCTGTCCCTCATCAGCCCTGGTCATCTCCCTGGACTTTGTCACTGGACTTCCACTGTCAGAAAGTAATACCACCATTCTAAGGGTGGTGGATTGTTTTTCCGAGATGGTACATTTCATTCCCTTGCTTAAGTTACTCTCTGCCAAGGAGACGGCAGAGGTGTTGCTATTACATGTTTTCTGTGTTTATGGATTCCCTAGGGATGTGATGTCTGGCTGGGGAGAGTTATGGACTGGAGGAGAGATCCTGGGGTTCCTCCAAAGATATCTTAGATACCACCATCTACATCCTGACCAGTTCAAGAAACTGAGAGAGCCTTGAGCCTTGAGCAAGCCTTGAGTAAGAAATTAGTGGTATGCAAGAGAGAAATAAGGAAATTGAGAAAAGCTACTTTAACTGATGCCCATTAATGCAACTAAACAAATGTTAGAAAAAACTTTGTATGTGGCAACAAAGGATCAAAAGGTACAGGAAGTTATCTGAAGGGCTTAGAGAGATCTTTATTTAACATAAAGAGCCAGACCTACATATTGCCTTATTCGGTCCAGGAATTCATAATGACACATCAAATATATTAAAACAGATGAAAATTTGATGAAAATATTTTATGACCCTGGTGCACTCTCTAGATTTGTTTTTCACCTTTTGATGAGCTGGAACATCAAGTTCAGGTGAAAATCAAAACCAAGTCCTAATATATGAGTTTTTAAAGACAGATTCAAAATGAGGCAGTCCAGCTGGAGTAGATACTGTGAACACGACTCTTTCATCTGAAAATCACAGATGTCATGTTTGGTCTTTAAAGTGTTTGTACAGCATTCATGTTCTTGCACACAATGTACAGAGCTGGTAAGATCAGAAACTAATACTCTTCCATCATCTCATTGATTATCATTATTCAGAAACACCTTTTGACTCTCTGTGATCTTATGAACATCATGCAGTGTCATGGCACCATGAGATGGATGCGAATAAAATGCATTAAGAATATACATGTAAATCACTTCCTCACATACTTTATTCATCACTGCTTCCCCTAGTTTCCTTCATTATGAATGGTACAATATTGCTGGGATTTTCATACCCAGTAGGCTGGATTATATTAGCATAATATGACATCAATGATACATCATACACATGTTTTCTTGCACACTTATAAATAACTAAATGATTTTATTCTCCCGGTTCTCAAAAATATGCACATATAGTTTGTCATGTCATCTGTGACCGATTACTGTTCTCCATGAACATCAGACACAGAAAAAAAATACAGACCTGCCAAGTCAGCATCAAAAATGTGGAAAAATGGCATCATCACATTTTGAGTTCTGAAATCCTGTAACTCTGTAAAAGAATAAAGGTGCTGGAACTGGCAGAAATCCACTATCTTTCTATTCCCCCTTATATTCAATGGTATGCAGATGGCTGAGGATAGATACAGAAAATGTGTGATGCCGTTCTTCGTGTGATGTATGGTCCTGGCATTCTGTGGGACATGATGTGTACCTTGTCTACAACAGCAGCAGCTGCTGCAACCCTCTGTGAGTGTCTACATTGGATCTGTTCAGCCACTGTACTGCTGTGCACTCAGAAGTGTTTTGACAGAGCTCACAGCCTTATACATAATTATGTCCTTATGCACATGAGTGGATAAAAAATAGATTTAAAAGCACAAAAAGTTACTTTGGGTCAGAGTTGAACGTTTCATGAAATTGTGTTCATATACATTTTAGAGGAAACATAATCACTGCATGGATTTTATTCAGTGGCAATATTTTTTCAGCCCACAGAGTTCTAAATTTGTGTGCTGCATCATAGAGAAATTGCAGAAGTAAGTGGTCAGAGTGGTTTGTGGGAGTACAAAATACAGGACCTTGATACCTGAGACCGAGGTCAACATTCCTTAGCCTTCTAGTAGTTAGGTTTCGGCTATACAGAAACACACAAAGCATATTGTGAGTTAAATACAGAAACAAAATCCGGTCTCATCGTTCAAATTGAATAATATCTACATTTTCTCATTTTGTAGGCACAATCATATAAAACTGCAACATTAAAGGTCCCAAATTGTATAAAATAAGATTTACATGTCTTTTTTTGATTATAAAGCAGGTCTAGGTTCTACATTGATACTGTGAAAGTATCAAAGCCTCAGTCCACAGAGAAATGGACACAGCCTGTATTCAGAAACTGAGCCTTAAAATGAGCCGTCAGGAATTCTGTAACTTTAAAGCAGTCACTGCTCTCAGCCCTGCCCCAGCCCACACAGACCCATTGTCCAGCCTTGCAGGATTTGGTTTACCTGAAATCTTTCAATATAGAGGCTCTCTTCTGATTGGCTGTTGCTAAAGTGCCACAGAGAAGCCTGAAAGAGGAGATATAAAACTTCCTTGACATGGTTTTTGGTACTTAAAACCACAAATACATCTTTTTATTGATATCAAATAGGACCTGTAAGGGTCAGAGTTTTTTTTTTTTTTCCTGTTTTTCATTCTGTCCTGACTGGAGTTTTGGGTGGCCATGTAGAATTTTGCCTCTTTGCTGTTGGCAGATTTGTACTATATACATGTAATTTTAGAGACATGGTTGTGCAGGTATGAGATGAAAAATGAGCTGGTGAAAATATATGAGCTATATGACCATTCCTATATGCCAATATCCTCTGTAGATGTTTAAATGTTATGGGTCCAAAAACTTTCATACAACCAAATTTGTTCTGCATACATGTAGTTTTGGCTGTTGGTAATTTTGCCAGCTACATCCATGTATTTCAGTCATTTCCAATGTAATATGTAATACACTGTATATATGTTCTTCACTTCCACACTGTCTCCCAGCTTTTCATCATTTCCGACACTGAGGCCTCCACAAAAGCATAATCTTGGGGCATGATTGGAGAACTCTCAGCTGTAATTAAATGATAAGGTGTTTATGCAAATATATCTGATTTTTGTTGGCGGCAAGGCGGCAGCTGTTTGAATGAGGGGGTTGAGATAGTACAGATCATTGATTAAATAGAGAGTCTGTTAGTGTCATCCCACTTACTCTCTGTCTGTAAGACACTCACTTCCTCACCTTATCAGTTTGGCAGATTAGCTGTGAAAGTAATACTGACGCTGTGAATGCCATCAGATATATTTTAATAGGAAGTGTGGCAGCTCGGAATTTACAGCCAACCTCTACACGGATGCACACATATCCGGGAAGTGTACCCACTGCTTTTGAATAGCTCTCATCAGTCATCAAATTATCTGCTCATTCCAGCAGCAGTAAAAACAGGGGAATGTTTGTGTCATTAAAGAAGCAGAGAGAACACTCCCATGAAATGAAATGGCTGGATGCTCATGTAGTTACAAATGTAGGTCATCTGAATTGCCATATGGTCTTCAGCTAATGCAATTTCTCTCAGTTTTTAGAGTTTAAAATAATTGCTGTAACATTTCATACTGTGGCTGTAATAATGTCCCAGTGATCATGGTTGAAGCTTTTCGTTTATTTCACCAGAACCTGGTGGTTTCAGCACGGTTTCAAGAGGCTCACTGTGGGATCGTTCAAGAGCTTAAACCCAGCTATGATGAGGCCTATCTTGAATGAGTATGACTTCACGTTAGCTGAAGACTCTCTGAGAACCCTTTTGTCAAGTCAATCAAATTACAAAATCTAACAAATCTTCCTGCAACTTATGTTATAGCCATGCTAGCAGTATGCCTGGAGTGAATGGCAGTGTGATGCACCACTTTTGTTTCAGCTGAAATGTCCCAACAACTATTGGATGAAAGAGGATGAATCTGACAGGCTTTGTTGATCCCCTGACTCATCTTTAGTGCTACCATGAGTTTGAGGGGGGGGGTGGGGTGGGGGGGGGACAATATTTTCAGGGACCGGCGTTTAAGGTGTGGCGGATAAATACAACAAAATAATATGATATGACCTGCATGAAAACTGTGGTATTTTCTAAACATAATAATAAACACGAATCATGATGTGAGTAATGTCCTCTCTGCCCGCAACACTCTCTGGTCACTATGGTAACGTTTAAACATGCCTTCAAAATAAGATACACCGCAAATACAAAGTGCATGAAAAATACAACTCACCACAATGCTGAATCAGTGGGAGCCCTGAGCTTGTTTTTCTGCAACCAGGCGGTCCCATCTAGGGGTAATAGGAGACAATGACACCCGAAGTGTGTGGCTTATGTCCAGTCTACTTCGTAATTTTGTTTTGGTCGCTGTCACTGCAGAAAACCCCGCTTCACACAGATTAATAATAAAATAAATAAAATGGAAGTAGTGTAAGTTATTTATTCTTTCTGTGCGGCCCGGTACCAAATGACCCACGGACCGGTACCGGTCCGCGGCCCGGGGATTGGGGACCGCTGATCTAGTTGACAGATTATTATAAGACATTCATGGTCCCCAGAGAATAAATTCTAATTACTGTCGATTCCATGATCTTCCCTCCAGTGGCACAATGTCAACTGTCCGTTCCTAGCTAGCATACAGCTAATGTCTGTACATTCAATCCTGTGGCTATTTGGCTCGAATCAATACTGACCGCACAAACAGTCTGTTTGGTTTTCAAGCACTTGCTGTGAAACACAACTGGATGTTGATATGAATGTATTATTAACAATAGTAATAATAATATTGATATGCATGATCTGGAGAATCAAAATCATGAATGATTGTTTAAAAGAGCTGCCACGTCACCTCCTATAAAAAAATGAGAAAGGACAGAGCTCTTCTGAAAAGCAAAACATCACATCATCACATGTGCTTCCTTGTGAACTCAACAGATGTGCATTAAAATAGAGGCACATCATTTGGCTATATTTTTGAGATCATGATGGTGGACATTGGTTAAATGGATCATGCTGCAGGAATCGTTTGAAAAAGACTGATTTTTTTTCTTTTTTCTTTTTTGCTCTGAAACTGGGTCACATTTGGAATCCATTGTAAATCCTCTGAATTCAAACTCATTTACAACTGATGTAACTTGATTCACTTTTTCAGAGCCACCTCTGAAGACTACAGGAGTGGTTGATACTGAAAAGAAAAGAAAAAAAAGACTTTTTTTTGTTGAGGATTGCTTCAAGCTGACATAATAAAAATGTGTGTCTACTGCTTGACACAACAAAACAGGAAAATGTACTGACACAATGTTGCAACACAGAGAGATACAGAGATAGACAGAGTTTGGTGACTTTGGGTCATGCCGGTATCGGCAATATGCCAAATATAAATGAGGGAATGAGGAAGAACTTCCCAGTGCTTTGCCCAGTGTCATTTATCCTGATCAATCAGCTCTCGGCTGGCTGTAGTTCTTCTAAAATGAATTGTGTTTTAGGTGTAGAATGACTTGGTAAAATAATTATTTTTATCATGACAATGGATCAAAGAACTATGTGTAGTGTGAAAGGTGCTGCTTCTGGTCCCTGCTGCAGGACAAGCTCTCCCAGCTGAGCGTGCCTGACCTGCAGGTGATTAACCAACTTCCTTTCTGAAACATGTCTCTGACTCTGGTGCCATCAGCACCAGATCCTTCCAAAAGCTATGTCATTTCTCCTGTGCTCTCCTCCCTGTACAGCAACAGCTGCACTTTCAGCCATCGGGCTGTCAAGCTTCTGAAGTTTTAAGACAAAACTGCTCTCACTGGACTCATCTCTGATGCCTTCCTACAGGTGGGAAATTGACCATCTGGAGCAATTGGAACTCCAATTGCAGGCAGAATAATTTGGAGCTCAATGCTCTCAGGACAGTAGAGATGATAGTAGACTTAAGGAAGAGCCTAACCCCATCAACCCCATCACCCTGTGTGAATTCCCAGTGGACACTGTGGAGAACTTCCACTTCCTGGGCACATTTGTCACACAGGCCTCAAGGGAACATCAGCTCCCTCATCAAGAAAGCCCAGCAGAGGATGTACTTCTTGCGGCAGTTGAGGAAGTTCAACCTGCAAAGGACAACAATGGTGCACTTCCACACTGCCATCACTGAGTCCATTCTCACTTCCTCCATCGCCACATTGTATGCTGCTACCACTGCCAAGAACAATAGCAGTGTATCATTTGGTCTCCTGAGAAGGTGACTGGCTGCAGTCTGCAATGCCCTCCAAGACCTGTACACCTCCAAGAGCCTGAAGTAAGCAGGAGAGATTGTTTGGGTCCCACCCTGGACCCAAACTTTTCAAGTCACTCCCCTGTGGCTGCAGTCCATCAGGACTAAAACCCTTCACCACAAGAACAGCTTTTTCCCAACTGCAGTTGGCCTGATCAACAAGGCCAGTCTGTCACTGGCTACAGAATTTCTAACCATGTTTATAAGTTTTTCAGAATTGTTTTTTTTCTTTTTTTACTTGAAATGATGAAGTGAATGAATGCTCTGCTGTTCAATAAATTAAATAGAGAGAAACACAACCAGCATACATCGTTTGGGACTTAAAGCTCTCTAGAAACCATTTGGTTTTGTAATTTTGGAAAGATATTCATGATGGGAACATGCTTTGTGTCTTTTATACATTTTTAATCAAGTAATAGTTGTTTCTTCTCAGAACAATGAAGACAATAACAACCAAGATGAAGGGCAGTACTTTATTCCCCACCCACAGGCACATACAATTCAGCAATGTCACTGGGAGCAGCCTTGCTTGTTGTCTTTGTGCTAACTCTGGTACAAAGTCCATGTCAAATGAAAAACGAATTATTCAAACTCAGAATATAAACAAACTTCATACAACAGGCCACAAAAGTACTGTTAAAAATGGATATTTTAATTCAAAGAACTAAGGCAGGTACAATTACATAGAACGGTACATTTAAGTTGAAAAAAAGTTATATTCTTTGAAGTGTCTCTGGCTGCTGTGGAGAGGGTGGTTTTGGGTTTTGTCCAAGATGGCAAGTGCATGTGTTTCTCCACATTGGTCCTGAGTGAGTCCAGACTCATGCCAAGCACAGACCCAGCCTTTTTAACCAGCTGGTACAGTCCTCTTGTTTTCTTTTTTATGCTGTGGTCTGCTGGGGTGGCAGCATTTCAGACAAGGACACTCGTCACCACTGACTGATAAAACATGTGCAGGATTTCACTGAAGATGTCAAAGGACCTGAGCTTCTTGAGGAAAAAAAAACAGCTCTGCCCCTTCTGGTAGATGGCATCCATGTCCAGTTTACTTTCCAGGTGCAAACAGTATTTATAAGTGTGCGCCACCTCAATGTCCATTGACTGACTGAAGGGTGGGCCTAGACCTGTGAAAGTCAATGACCAATGTCTTGGAGGTGTTCAGACGTAGGCAGCTCTTGTCGCTCCATTCACTGAAGGCCATGTTACCCAGCCTGGTGTACTGTGGTCTTCTTGTGAGGTAATCCACAATCCAGGACATGAAGGTGGGATCCATCCCAATCCCTTTGAGCTTAAAAATGGGGGTTTGGATGGTGTTAAATGCATCCACACATAACTACCTGCCTCATCCATGCAAGAATGGGCCTGGTGAAGCATGTAAAGGATGGCATCATCCGCTCCAATATGTTCTTTGTAAGCAAACTTTAGGGGGGGCTAGTGCATGTTCAACCTGTGGCCCTCAATAGGCGGAGAAGGAGCCTCTTCACGGTTCTCATGATATATGATGTAAGGGCCACCGGTCTGTAGTCATTTATCTTAGCCAGGCATCCTACTTTAGGTACCAGAGCAAAACATGATGTTCTCCACAGTACCGGGACACTCCCTGTTTGCAGACTTAAGTTGAAGATCCTCTGGAGAGGTTCAGCCAGGTGAGCTGCACAGTCCTTAAGCAGCCATGGGCACAAACCATCCAGGCCTGCTGCTTTTACAGGACATAGCCTGTTGTGCTCCGCACTCACCACATCATTACAGAGATTAATGTTGTCTGTATTGCAGTCAACCTTTCTATCAAGGTCAGTCCTTGCTGACCTTGCTGTTATAGTTTTCCTTTGGCTCCAATAGTACATTCCAATCTGTGCAGTCAAAACATTCCCTTAGAGACTCACTGGCCTCCAGGGTCCAGCTCCTGAATGAGCGGGTGGTTGCAACCTGCCTTAGTAAACAGTGTTTGTAGGAAGGCTGAAGAAAAAAACTGATTATGATCTGATCTGACAAGTGGTGGTAGAGCTGAAGAAGTGTAAGCCTCTTTAACATTTGCATACAACAGATCAAGTGTCTACATACTGAGCAAAGCCAGTCACATGAGATGTGAAGGTGACATGGTTAAAATCCCCCAATATTGCAATGAATGCATCACAGTCCTGGGTATGTACTTTTGCAACACTCTCGTGAATGACATCACCAGCAATTACAGGCTCTGCCCTTGGTTGAATGTAAACAACAATGTCAACAACATGAGAGAACTCCCTTGGGCCATAGTAAGACCGACTGCCAACAGTTCAGTATCTTCACAGCAGATCTTCACCTTCTCTGTGTTATGACCAGGGTTTCGCAAGCAGAACCAGTCCTCCACCTTTATTCTTTCCACTTGCTCTGGCACACAAAAACACAACGGTTGTCACCGTGTTATATGCATATGTGTATATTTTTTGTCATTATTGATTCTAAATATATTCTTAATGCTAGTATTGTCATTTTTAACCAATCTATAATACAGATGCAGACGTTGCAGTGAGTCTGCATTGCATAGTGACAGGATGGGCCTTGGCAAGCTAGTCAGTGTGCCAACTTAGTAGAAGCAAAGACATGATAGAGACAAAAGTCATCACTGGTGTTGCTTTCCACCACTGGACACAGCTCTTAGTGAGTAAAGGAATGAAGTTTGATGCTGAATATTTCATCTGGACTGGTAAGTAAACAGCTGTTAATGCTAACACTTGGCATGTAGCAACAGCAAAACTTACAAATAGCTCCTTTAAAAGAAGCAATATGAGAAACAACTTTCCCATCTTCTCCCATTTTCCTGTCCTCAGCCTGAATCTGAAAACCTGTGATGATGAGAGAAGTTCATTTAAAAGAGGGCAATGCATTTTTATGATGCAATAAAATGAAAATAAATCTAGGGCAATTTCAATAAATAAATCAAAAGAATGAGCATAAACCTAAATGTGTTAACCAGGTTGCAATTATAATACTTATTATCTCCTTTTTTAATTAGGTCATTCAATAAATGCATTTAGCTACATACAGTAGCAGTTTCCTTAATTGGAGTAAGACTGAATGTTCACTTTTCTATGTCTGATGTTCTTACTGGCTTGTGTCTGTAGGTCTGTCTATACTGCAGATGCACTGGCTCCAAAGCACAATCCAGCACCTCAGTCCACACGGGCACAGTATGAAAGGTGTATTCACAATGAACCCATTTGTACACTGCATCTGTTGGAGCCAGAAGTTTATTGTGGCTCAGGAAAGCAAACATGTGCAGTATACAGGTCCAGATGACCTTGAGGTGTCTCAGGCAGGCATCACTACAATAACCATAAAAAAAGTGGAGGCTGTGGTGGCACGAAAAGAAGTAAGCAAAGCCAGTCTGGAGCAAAAGGAATGGCTGAGGGAACACAACACCAGCTCAATCCTGGCTTGCCCAAGGGAAAAGGAGGGGAAGGAGAAAACAAAGAGAATGGTGCAGTCAATGAGTAATTCCAGGGCCTGAGCAGCTGTGCTTCAACTTTTTTTTATATAGAAATAAAGTTTGTGAGCAGGAAGGGGAGAACATGGCTAATTGGGTTAAAAGTGTGTTTAACATTGTGAGTCCACATTTTATGTTTATTTTGATTTCCAAGACCAAGACCATGTCTTTGTGTTCATGCAAGATACAAAAGATGTCAAGCAACATGGAAACTAGTTGACTTATTGACTAAAGGTGGAAATTGATTGGGTTGTTTGGGTTTTAACAGCAAAAGTTGACAGTGGACAGTTAACAATTAACCAGGATGATGAAAAGTAAAGAACTTGACAACATGTTGGAAGGAAGAGCCAATTGAAAAAGACATGTCTCTGAACCAGCTGAATCAATTTATGTATTAATTTCTATTTAGTCCAGCAATGTCAAGTCAGGTCCAATGCAGCAACTCACATGGCATAACCATCTCACTACAATATCCACTTGACTCTTTTCATGATTACGAAGTACTCATCATTGTGAAGGAGATTTTCTTCACTTCCTTGTTCCTTCTGTGTGGCTTTTGTTTTCCTAGGCCTCACTTAAACTCTAGAGTTCAGGTCATAACAACCTTAATATTGTTAGACAATGATTCACTGTTTAGCTTCTATTATGACCTATGACGTTGTGCCACTTCTATCCTCTGCAGCTAGAGTAGCCAGTGTCTTTAACATAAGGAAGTAGAAGGAAAGAATAGGTAGGTAGGTAAGAACATGTGACTATGCAGATTTCGGTGTCCAATAGCATCTTCACACACAAGTATTTAAACTACATTTAACCTTATATGGAATAAGACCTGGTAAAATGTTGCAATCATATGATACTTGGTAATATATATCCACTGTCAGAGAAGGATCATCTTGAGGAAATTGGTGTGGCACTTCTCAGATTCACATGCTGGCTGTGTACTGCTCATCATTTTTTTCTCCTTGGTGCCAAGCTTACAGTAAATACTACTGCCTGAGACATCTGAACTCTTGGTGATTGTCTTTACCTCTGGCTCACTAACCCTAACTTCCACCACAATCTTTGCTTTGCTGCTGCCAGACCTGCTGCCACATGGCACACCTGACAACTAAGGTGTCGTTTGCTGCTGCTGCTGCTGCAGTTTTTCATAATGTATTTCACAAGCTCCATTTCCAGTAGTCACCTGTAGGCTCTGAGGGTAAGTTCCCCTACAGTGGGAAGACATAATCATCAGTACATCAATATTATTTACCATCTAGGCTCTGCTATGGTCACTCCCCACAACGAAAACACCAAGCTCAGAATGGGGAGTGACTATACAATCTTCTTCACTAGGTACAATATTAATTTTCTCACTTGAGACAATATTTACTTCACCACAAGGGTTAGTTAATATTGTCACTCCCCACAGTGGAACACCAAGCAGACACCACAGCACCACAGAAGGGAGCGCGGGGTGATGAGGTCAGAAAAAACAATGGGGTATAGGGAACTAAAAACCTCTGTGCTGCAGAGTTGTGTGGTTTTTTTTTTTTTTTTTTTGTGCATTCATCACCAAGACAACCCCTTTCAAATTCTGCATAAGGATATAAATGAATTGAGGAAAAAATAATACACAGAGAGCAATGAGTTAAAAAGAAGGAAGCACAAAATATACAACACCACAAGTCTGGTCCTGTCTGTAGAATTCAATCATACATGGCGCATCTGTGTTACAAAGTATTTCTAACCCTCAAACAGGATATCTTTCCTCATTTATAACTCACTCACACACATAGTGACGCATTGCCAGTTTCAAGTCATTTCTACATTCTGTCCTTGAATGCTGAGTTTCTATTGCGAATAGACTTGCTTGCATTTTCCCCAGAAATGATTAAAAAGCCTGAGAAACAGACTTGCTGCCCATAAAGCTTATGCAACCAGAGTTTTCTTTAAGTTATTATATAGATAGTAGTTAGGAGAAATCAGAATATCATTTAGAGCCCTGCCATCACACCAGATTTCTGTTAAATCAGCTTTGGATATTCATGGCCTCCAAAGGATGTATTCTAATGCATTTGTTTCCAGTAGAGGCACCTTCACGCCAGTTTCCATATGTAAGAAATATTATCTTGAAATCTAATATGTTCTACAGAGGTCTTTAAATATTTGGCACTTTGATGACAATCAGAAATATCAATTATAAATCTCATTGCAATTGCTTCAGTACCACAATTACACAAAAATCTCTACTTGCAAACAAAATGTTGCAGAGCCTGATTGTAGGAAAGTACATACTCTCCGAAGAGGAAAAAAAAAAAAAAATCTATATATACTACATATTGGCTATAATGGTTAAGTGTAAAAGTAGTAAAATAATTTGTATGGTGATCATACTATCTGATGGTGTAGTTTTTACAAAGGTTAGGCTGCCAGCAGGGCTTTAGACAGTTTCCTTAAGTGCAAGCATAAACTTGGATCACAAAAGTAAATGGGCATAACCAACAAAGTTTTGCAATTCTGATGACCAGCAGTGAAAGCACTATGCCGGTGTAACGCGGCATCATAGAAGGAGGAATTGATACAGCTGATAGTTTAATGGGCCGAGAAGGAAGTCCAACCCGGAGCCTGCTCTTCTCTGGGGAAGGACACAAATATACAGCAAAGTAATATACCAGTGTTGATATATGGCATGACAAATATCAGTACACACAGCACACCAAGTATTAATATGCAGACCTCCAAATAATAATACACTGCATCTCAAGTATATATATATATATATATATATATATATATATATATATACAGTATATATCAGCCAAAATATGAATATACTGAACCACTGATATGCTTTGAACAGCAGACAATGTTTTCAGCTAGATTTATATTTCAGAAAACGCTGTCTGTACATGTGTGATGATATGAAATTTGTTTAAAGAGAAAATAAAATTTTAAAGAAGAATACTGTAGAAACTTGTATTACATTAAAATGTGATAATGCCAATAGAGGACATGAATTTGGTTAATCACACAATCTGAAAAAGAGATTGTATTATGGCTTTTAAGACTTGGCCCATTAACTCTGACCTGCTAGAAATACTGTATTTCCAACCGGTCCAGTTTCAACCCTCTGATACAACTCATATGAGTGTCTCCTGAAATAGTGTCTCTAGGTGTTGTCATGGTTACAATAATAAACACGCAGACTGTATAGAGAGTGGCGCTCCAACTTCATCACTGTGGTTACTGTAATAGCAACCATGGTTTGGTTAGGTTTAGGCACAAAATCTACTTGGTTAGGTTTAGGCATGATTAAGTAGCCTACTTCCTCAACATTACACAATTTGTTGCCATGATTACAATAATAACAACTTTATTGAATGGTCATGGATAATAGAAAATGGGAATCGGACACCGCTCTTTATTCCTGTGTTTTGTTGACCCACCCATCCACCCCAACCTCCTCCTGATGTGGACTTTGTCACTCTATAAACTACGTCGCCACACTTTCCCCTTTGTGTCCGGCATAATGGCGACGGCCAACAAAAAAGCAATCTATGGGCTTGTTTTTTACAGTATGAAATGTCAACCTGTAAACAAGAAACACTTTTTCCTGAAGCGCAGTGAAACAAACAAAACCTTATGAAGTGATGGATCCAGCTCCAGCAGTTACAATATGTCAGGTGTTTTCTTTGGTGTCACTTTGGCAGACATGTCAGCTAAGTTAACAGAGAAACACAAGGTTTCTCTAATCATCGCAACATAAAGGAAACACCTCAAAGTTTACTCTTGGATTGATCTTTCTATTCATCTTCCAGAATAGCAAGCTAGAGAGTACACTTGCAGTTCCACCTTGATCTTCTGACTTAGTAATCAAACTTCAGCAGCTCACTCTGTATTTCATCTTTATTTGTAGTATTATGTAAATGCACCTAAAGCCCAAGGATCAGTCAGTTGTTTCTGCCTAGCCATTCTAAAAACTATTGGCTGGATTTTTATCTTTGTGGATATTCTCAGACGGGCTCCATAGGATAAATGCTGATGTTTTCAGTATTTATTTTACATGTGCATCTACACATTTAACTTTGTACACAACATATCTTATAATCTAAATCTTTATTAAAAGCTTTTTTAAAATTTCACTGCTGAACAAATACCACAGCTTCAGAGGCCTGACACCTGGCCCAACATACGCCTGGGTCCTCGGCCCGAGTCTGGCCCTTATACTTCCACATCTGAGCAGATTCTACCTTATTATACCTTCAGTATTGGCTGTCAGCCAGGAAATTTTCTGTTTGTGCACAGGAATTGGTCTGGATGAGGGCGTAGCATCTGACAATCATCCTGTATATGGTATACAGGCCATGGAACTGGGCTAGAAGGAAACTAGCATGTGGCCAAAGTATGGGCCAGATTTACTTTGTTATAATTTTTATCCACATTAGTGCATTATAGCTCTTCAGAAAAATCAGTATGTCTTTATGTATAATTGTATTGTCTTCCAGAATTTTAGAATTTTTACTGATGTCAGTGAAAAACCTTAATTTTCAGGACTCACTAAAATACCAGTGACAATGCAATGTGGCATTCACAGAAGACATAAACATTTTTTTATCAAAATGATATCTTCTCACGTTTTCTTTGATCAGATAAAATGTCACTGTAGAAATGTGTAATATTTTATAACAACAATTTGTTCTTTATGTTATTCTTACTGAAAATATCAGTATGGCACTTTTGGCATTTTTTTTCCACCAAAAATTATCTGTTCTTACAATTAAATATCCACTTCAGAAAAAGGTTAAAATTAAAGCTGCAAAAAAGTGGATCCTTAACTTCCCATATGCATTATGATAGTACAGCAAGGCAATGCAGCTCTATTTGGATACCACATTTCAAACACAGATATGATTCAAATTGTTTTACTTAGGCAAAGAAAAGCATTAGAATGACATTCAAACACAATAAGTCATAAAAGCCAAAATAAAGTCACTTAAGATAATAAGAGAGAAGAAGAATAAGAATATAAAAGATGTATAAAATTACATAACATTAATACCTTAGATATCTTTATTTGTAAAATCAGTTGAGCTCCTTCAACAAAGTTCTTGCTTTAAACCTCTGCCACTTTTACTTTGTGACATTTACTGGTTATATCATGCAACCACAGAATGCCCAACAACAACTCGCCCAAATGAATAATTCAACTACCAAAACTGTCAGATTCCTGAACAGTTTCACACCATCACCCTATTCTTCGCAGATACCCCTTACAATATCCCTTGGACTGACACATTGAGATCCCTCCCCTCATTATAACAGCCTTCAATATTCTGTTTCAAGAGAATTGTGTCTAATTAGCAAAGGTAGGTGTTGTCAACATGAGGAGTTTCCGACACCATCCAGTTGAATAAATGCTTTGAAGAATACATAGTGAGCTGTTTCTGAAACTGCGACACCAAGTCATAGTATTCAGAGAACTGGGGTTATGCAAATAACAGTGGGCTACAATAGTGTTGCAGGCCATTTCATCATTTATACCACATCAAACACATGCACTGATCTCTGTGATCACTGTATGTATTTTACACACCCCAGCTCCATGTAGACATGTACGACATGGTCAAGAACTTGGCTCTCTTGGCCTTTGGTTCAGTTTAAATTGAAACTTAACACTCAGCATTTAATTGCTTCCCCTCAAAAACCAAGTTCAATCAATCAATCAATCAATCAATCAATCAATCAATCAATCAATCAATCAATCAATCAATCAATCAATCAAAATACTTTGGGGACTAGGTTATGTTATAGTTGCTCCACAAGTGTTACAGCAAGAACAGAGAATAACTAAAGAGGTCAAGAATAAAGATATTATAAATATTAACATAAAAATAGGAAAAACAGAAATATAAACATACAATGTAAAAATGTCCTTAAATTATGATATGAAAATAAACGCTATAAATATAAGTGTAACAGTATATAGGTAATTGCCCAGACTTGCACACAAGAATGAAATAAATCCACCATACTGATTTTGTGTCTAAATCTAAAAGGGATGCAACATAAGGCAGGACAAGAGTGTAAACTCGTGAGCTTTAGTGGCCAAGGACAAATAGAGAACCCATTACAATGACAACTGTTGAATGCTCCTCCAACAATTGGCAACATGTTGGAGTGAAAAATTAAAGTGTTCATGCTTAGAATTATATTGACAGTATAAACAATAGAAGTGACACTCACACTATCAACACATTGCATAATCTAAACAATTTGAATAGAACTGATTCTCACAGTGTTGGCAGGAAAAAAAAAACACTCCAGCTTCTCAGAGACATTCTTTCCTTTTAATTTATCTTTCAACTCCATGTCTTTCTTCCCCTCCTCCCTTCTCCTTGAGCCCATTGATTAGCATGATTAAGTCTCATCAGCCCAAATCAACAGAACACCCCCCCCCCCCTCCCACATAGACACCCCCTCCCACAACAGCAGGAAGAAGCTCATCAGACATAACTAATCAAGTGCAGCTTGATGCTAGTTTTCAGCCAATCATGCATAGCCTCTGGCACTGTGAATAAATAAGGCTGATTTGATCAGCCTAAATTTTTAATCAGACGTTTGAACTGCGGCAGTTATTTCCTCAGTTGTGCTGCTCTTTGTTTTGCTGTGCTGAGGTCAAGAGGAGGTCAGGGTGACTTTAGCTGGGGGAAAGAAAATGTTGTCACTTTGCAGTGCCTCCTCAGCTATTGGTTTTGAAACTATACTGTGCTGTTGTCAACCATGTCTCTGCCTGCCATAATAGCTATACCTATACACTTGTCAATGTCAGTGGTTGCCATGTTTCACTAGCTCTTCTTTTTTGGATTTTCATTTCATTTAGTGTACAGTATGTCACTGTAGATGTTGCTGTTTTGAAAGAGCAACACAACATGTGTAAGTATTCCTCTAAAGCAATTAAATTCCTGTAAACTTTTGTTGATATTGGACAAAGGAAAATTTTGACTGGATGATACCACTGGATAAAATGTCAGGGGATCACTACAGTTATTATAATTCAGTATGCAGGTTACATGAATGTATGAACAATGTTTCACGACAATCCATCCAATAGCTGTTCAGATATTTCACTCAAAACAACAAATTTTAATCTCACGGTAACATTAAAGGAAAAGGCAGAGAATCACCAAAGTTGGTAATAGGGAGTAGATTCATCATCTGGAGAACCATAAATGCATTTGCAAACTTTTTTGGTGCTCCATAGAAAGTCAGAGAAGCACCAAAGTTGATATGATTTATTCTCTTTGATTTTAAAGGTACCCTGTGGAGTTTTTATGTTTTTACAAGTGAGTTTCTGTTTGTTTGTCCGTGATCCACCTACCAACATTTGGGAACTGCAACGTGGCAGGGAAGAAGAAGGCTATTAATATTCACAGCACTCCATTCAATACTTGTAGAAAAAGGGAATTTGTAGTTATCTGGTGAATTACTATTCCAGCAATTCTGGGTTTTTCTCAAGATGCATCTGGTGGTCAGTGACATAATCAACAATACACCTGAGTTCATCACAACCACTGATGAGTAGATAAAAAGAGACATTACACCAACATTTACATCCATATCAATTTTTATTTTGATCCCAAGAGACACACCAACTGCGTCTGTGTTATTCAGCTGTTTAGCCGAGGCTCACAACGGTACATTTCTACAATGGCCACGGAATGAATACACACCTATTGGTCCCATTCTTTGTTGACTTTACTTTAAGACAGTGCTCTTGAGGCTCCGTTATTGAGACATCTGATCACCTGTGGGACATACTCTAAAAGGAATAGCTTTAATAGTGTGTCTCTTTGTGTCAAAAATATATGGATAGAAATGTTGATGTATTCTTTTCTAATGGTCAGTGATTGTGACAAACTCAGGTTTATCCATAGTCACCAAAGTGGCGGATGAACTGACCGACACTGGTTAAAGCTATGTTGCCAGTATGGCTAAAAGTTACAGTTTAATAAACAATACAAGGTCAAAACCTAGTGTATGGTTGGATGTATGAATGTAATTCATACAATCAGTGTAATTAAGGAGATAGTTGAAAACTTCACTATAAACAACTGGCATCATTGTGTCCTACTTGCATTCTCCCAAGTGTCAGCCTCCTACTCTCTGTGTCCACATATACAGTATTTTAATACAGCCATACTCCAATAAAGCTTTTCTCATTTACATGTTTTTCTGTTTCTGTTGTCAGACAATGCAAAGTATAAAAAAGTGACTGAGGCGCAGCTGAATGTCAAAGACATTTCTAAGCTGCCGCTCTGCTGCTAAAATCCTGATTCTATGACCATAGCGTCATCCGACAAATCACCAAACACAAAAATATAAGATGAAAATATAAGTGGCTGTGATTTCCCCTTTATTTACATGTAAAATGAGCACTCAGAGACACTGTTAGAGGCAACAGAGTATTTTATCTTACTTTCACGAACTGCTGCTCTACCAGTCACTGAATAGAGTAGACACACAGAGAGGGCAACTCTCTTTTAAGAAGCCAAGGTTGCCCTCAACCCAAATAAAAAAGAACAGAGATCTGTTGCTACCTGCTTTTTTGAATGCGTTAAGAAGCCTTTAGCAATACTAAGCAGCGCTAAGCAGCTAACACTGCAGGCTGTAAACGCCCCCACTAATGGAATCTGTTTGCACAAATTCATTTTGAACCAGAACACACGGCTGGCCAACCAATGGTGTAAGTTAACGACTCAGTCACAGGGCATTCGACTGACCAATTTTGTAACTTGATCACGCAACTCTATCATTCAGTCAGTCAGTCAGTCAGTCAGTCACAGACAGTCATGTGTGTAGAGCTGGCACTGCAATTGAGCTCTACTACAAAAAAAATAAATGAAATGGAGCTCTCCCACTTTACTGACACAACAAGATTGATCATGTCACTAAGTTTTCATGATGAGAATCAGTTTTTCTTTTTGTCCCTGTCGAAAACTCTGTCTCATACTTTTGTTATTTTGCTGTCTAAATAAATCTTAGTAAATCATAATTCAGTTTCATTACAAGCTGCAAGCTCGTGGCTGTTCTCACCTCATGAGCCCGTGTGTGTGTGAGAGTGTGTGTCGCCACGGCACAATGTGGTCCTGGAGACACCTACTGCAACAGGAACTACCACAGAGGTGGTTTTGAGGACTTTGGCAGGGGTTCATATGTCTGTGGACGGATTTAGCACAACCTCACAAGATACAAGCATGAAACATTACAGGTCTGTAGCTGAAGGTGTGTAACTGAATGTGCAAGGCTCAGGTGTAAGGTCTGATCCATAAGTACTGAGTGTTGATGGGTCGGCACGTTGCTGTGTTGATGGGTGTTACAGCCGATGAGATCCCATTGCAAGATTTTCTCTAGTTTAACTTTAGATCCACTCCACACTCCATCTAGTCATGTGTGCTGCCAAACATAATACCTCAACAGGTCACAGGTGAGAACAACTGTATCAAGGCATCAGTAAATGAAAAATAACCACATTTCTACAGGACAAGTGTTACTTCCAGTTTTTTTCTTTTTTTACCAGATGTACATCATCAGGTTAAAAGTGATTTTTTGAAAAGTCACACAGTTACGCAATTTTCCCTCAAGGTTCAATAAAGTTCATTCTACCCTTTAACCTCAATAATGACCAACAGTGACTGCCATAAATGCTACAGAAATAGAGACCACTGACATTTACCCTGACGTGACCGGCCTCATTTGATGGCACACTTCAACACCGACTCCACAGTTTCTTTTTTTCCTGGAGTCAAACCAGTCTCTCTCTCTTCAGACTGGCATTGTGGACAGCACTGCAGAGGAATAACTCATCAAAACAAATGAGAGTGAGAGAGAGGGAGAGAGAGAAAGAGGGGGAAACAGCATTAGGGAAATGGATTGATCTCTATCTTCAACATTTGCCTGCAACCCTGGCTCAATTTTCCTCAGATTTTTTTTGGCAAAACACCCCCTCATTCTTCAATTCATTTTCAGATGGCTGTTGGTGTTTTCCATATAAAGCCTCTTGAAGCTGAGCGCTTTTAAGTGCCACATTAAAGAAATGATACACAGGCAGCCTCTGAAAACTGGCACGGTTCATGTTTACTATTTCTCTCTCAGATATTAAAATCCCACTATTGAATTTAGCCTCCTCAACTCCTTCCTCTGCCCTCAGCATTTGCTATTATTCCATCTGTTTGAAAGGCACAGACCAAAAATATTCCATTATTTCCTCTGTTGTATCTGTTTCATGTGCATTCTTGGCAGGCAGGTTATGAATACAAATTCAGGCCGACATACTATTTTACTTTCAAGAAGACACTGGAAGTAATAACATATCTATTTCTCCCAGAGAACAATTGTAGAAAACGTCTTATGATTTGGCACCTGGAGTATGTGTAGCAGTTGACCCTTCCTTTCCATCACAGATTTATGAGACGCCATCCTGGGTTGCCGCAATTTTCGGCAGGTAAACGAGGCAAAGCGGAGCAAAGCGACCCGCTGATATGGAGATGAGACGAGGTTGGATGTCCCTGTGGGGCAGGGGTGAGATTGAAGGCTTGGATTTGGGAATGCATTTCAAATGTTTATGTATTTTCTCCACTTTTTTTTCCTTGTGCCTGCAGCACTGACCTGCAAGCAAGACCTAAATCAACCCAAGCAAATGAAGTGAACAATGACTGACGTTTAGCAAAGCGCTGCTGGCTTCCAATCAGCTGTTTGTCACCCCGCAGGTCACACTCAGCTAGAGTCGATATCCATCATCTGCATTCATTCAGCAGCTCCGAAACCATTTCAAGCAACATTAGGACATTTTAGTATCTTAAACGTGATGAAGTTTTATACCAATATTCAGCTGTAACTGAACAAAATGTGATTTTCAAGCAGGCAGTGTTTTATAGGCAAAACTAAAATGCAGGATTAGACTTGACCGTGGATAATAGCTTTACCACCTTTATCAAAATACCTTAACAAATTCACAATGACTTTAAAAAACAAATTTCTAGTCCGTGTCCCTGCCGCAGTCGTTCTGCTCTGTCTCTTTGTATGTTGAATGTATCAAAAAAACATCAACAAACATGGTATTAATTGACATATTTAGCATGTCATAAATAGTAAAATGTTCAAAGACAAGGTATTTGTTTCTGATCTTGCTGTACAATATTTACTGGTAATGACTATAGCACACTGTTTTATGGTTATGCTTAAACTCTCACAACACTCTCAAAGTTAGGGCTGGGTCTGATTTAATACAAAAAAAAAAAGAAAAAATCACAGTGACTTCAGACACAACTATGACTGTGGGTGTGAACCCTGGTTTGTGGTGTAATCCTTTGTGCAAATGTAATATATGTACATGACTTGAATTTCCATATATGAAATAGATGTACATATAAACTAAAAACATCATCATCTAAAAATGATATTGACATATATGTAAAGCCTATATATATATATATATATATATATATATATATATATATATATATATATAGTATATTTAGGTATGTGTGCTTATATGTAAACATAAGCGACTATGTATATCCTTCCCAAAGCCTGTCAATATATATTGATATTATATACAGCAGGGTCCACTTTCCCAGAATGGGAAGATAAACATGTTTACAATTAATGAGAAATTAACAAGAAAAACAAATATAAGGAAATATAATTTTATATGTAAGTGTAACGCATATATGAATTAAATATATATTGTTAAGATGTATGCTTGCAACATGTTATACCATATAAAAATGTATCATAGATATTTTCAAAATATGCACATATCCAAATTTGACTATGGGTATTTCATAGATGTTATTATATATATATATATATATATATATATATATATATATATATATATATATATATATATATATATATATATGTGTGTGTGTGTGTATTCATAGATGTTATAATATAGCCCATTATAGGTGACATATATGGCAACACCACTCTTGATATAGGGTCGTACTTCATGTATAACTTCATTCATCCATTCATTGGGAAAAAAATAACAACATAACTAGGAAAATAGTGTATGAATGTAATTTCCAAGAGCCAGGGTTGTTACCAGACTTAAGAAGAAGTGGCTTGTGTGTGTGTATGCGTGTGCACTCCACTCCTTTGTGTAATGTATCTGTCACTGAGATTACTTAGGTGTAGAAAAGCTCCATTGCTTTATGATTGCAACAATTAAGGGCCAAGTGTGATGGTTAGAAACACACCCTGCTTTAACTTAATGAACTCTCATGATACAGGCAGTTATTTTCCCAGTAAACCATCTATCTCCCTCACATTTTAAAAAGCTCCAAATAAATTTGTGTGTTGAGAGACTATGGTTTCATTGCCACACTAAAAGGAATCTGCTTTTTTTCACACTTGCATGGCGTCTAATGGACAAAAACTTGCCTATAAACCCCACTCCATTCGCCAGGTATTCAGGGAACAGGGCCCTTTTTCCTCTTCTACTGGGACTTTTAAATAAATCATTCATAGCACCAAGCTAAATTAAATGCAATAACTTTTCAATGGTGCCTTTTAACCTGCTGTGCAGATGGAGTAGGCCATTCCATCGCTATGGTGCATTTACTCAACAAAATGTAGCTATAAATGATTTCCGCACAATACTCCCTTTTTAGTTAATGATTTTCAGTTACAGCTTCAGGAAAACTGAGCCGGGGGAAAGTCAGAGCTTTGTGGGGTGTTTCAGCTGTCATGTGTAAAGACGAGGGATGTGCACTATTACAGATGCCTGATCATGAGGGAAATCTTTCTATCCTATCCACTGTCTGTCCTCTCAGAGCTGTTGTTTGTGTGTTTCCCTGTGACAATAGAAACAGCTGCATCGTGATGGCCAGCTTCCAAGACTGATGTAATTCAGTGCCCCATTCCACAATAAAGATTACTGTTGTTTTCCTAAAAATGGACAAGACTAAATGTTCATGTGTGGCTTATTTGCATCCTGATGTGACAGCTTTGGAAGAAGGTTGTCATCATTATTTCCATGGGCTCATTCTGAGCAGCTGGCCACTTCAAGCCAGGAGCATCAGCTACACCTTTAAGTACAGTTCAGTTTCTGAGTGGCTGAGTGAGCAGTTTAGAGCTGCAATCCTTAAAAAGCTATTACCTAAGTGTTTCTGCAGGTTTTAGTGCATTTACTAAATAACACGTGAAAGCATAGTGTTTCATTTCAGTTCCATAAAATGGTTGTTGTTGGATCCACAGTCATTGTAAGCATTGCACGTGTTCTTTGTTGCCTCCAAATTCCCCTTAAGTGCAGTTCACACAGCAGATCACAGCTTCATTATGTGCCCAGAAACAGTGACACCAACTGCAACCCCTGTGCTGAAATAATCCAACCCATACCCCGATTTTCTGTGAGTGAGTGAGTTTGTGATCATTTGATTACCCTCCACTTTATTTGGGAATATTCACCATTTGGGCTCACTCAAAAATACTAGGTTTGAGTTGAATACAAATGTCCAGACTTCAGTGCATTTGCAGACTCAAAGACTTAATGGGCCTGTTGCTGAGGGCCAAATCCCCAATTCATCATGTTCACAGGGCCTGGAGAGGACTTTATGTGGACTTCTAGAGAGTCCACCTGAAGAAAATTACCTTTAATCCACAGAGATAGGGATGTGACAAAGTAAATAAATAAATGAATAAAAATATGTATCTCTGTCCCCCAAGACTGTATACCAAATTTGGTGTTGTTAAAGTAAAAATTCAAATAGTTCTATATATTTTACTGTTTTGCAAAAAATCCATATAGGTGGACTTAGTTAGATTTTTCGTGCTCATTCACTTTCGCATAATGGTATGTTGTTATGTTCGCAGCCTCTAGGGACCACTAGCGTCCCTTAAGACTTTTGGCTTCTGTATTATTGTCATTACTCCTTTGGTTGATCTTTTGCCCATTCCTGCCTCTCATATTTCAAACGTTTTGTGTCTCAAGATGCATCTACATCTGCTAGTTATTTCTTGTTTCCCTTTCTCCTGTCTCCTTATTTTCTCCATTTCCTCAGACATCCTTCAGTCCCTTACTTTCATGTACTCAGTGATCACATGTTCTTCTGTCATTCCTACAGTCAGTGTACTGGCTGTCATGCAGCCCCTTTACAAGCCTACAGTATGACTCCCACAACAGTAGCCTCAAAACAAATTGGTGTGCATGGTGCACAATAAAGGGGAAGTTAAGTGTGTGACACACAAATTACCCCCCATATGTTGCCAAGTGGTAAGAGGTAACTATGTTGCTGTCATTACGTGGTCTGATGTCAGTGCAAAGCTGTGTGTGTGCGTGTGTATGTGCGCGTGTATGTGTGAGGGAGATGCTATGATTTCAAAGGTTAATGTGTGGCAGAAATAGAACATGAGTGGGTTTGATAATCACAGACAAACAATGGACTAGTGGTAAACGATGTCAGCTTGAAGATGCAATGGTGTTTGTATGTGTAAAAGACTGGAGAACAATGTGTTCAGGCAAACAGCTTCGTAGTTTTAACATGAAGGACAGATATGCAGAAATATTATAGAATTTAAAGTTCCCATATTGTATAAAGTGAGATGTCCATGTGTTTTTTTGATTATAAAGCAGGTCTAGGTTCTATATTAATACTGTGAAAGTATCAAAGCCTCAGTCCAGAGAGAAATGCACACAGCCTGTATTCAGAAACTGAGCCTTAAGATGACCCACCATCCAGTCTTACAGGATTTGGTTTCTCTCAGTGTTTACCTGAAATCTGTTATATTGACCGCTCAGAAAACAGTCAGCCAATCAGAAGAGAGACTCAGCCGCAGTCTATCTGCATGTGTCCCTACAAAAAATAGTTTGCTCAACAGCACATCAGTGTGTACATGCAAAGAAAAAACATTCTACCAGCAGCTACATGTTTTTAATTTTTTTTTACTATTTGCAGTATGTAAACTCAGTATTTAATTTAAAGTTTTAGAATGTCTTATAATTTGTGCGAATTATGCAAATGTATAATGCGTCTGCAACCATGCATACAGGTCAGCATATAGGGAGTTTCCAAAAATAACTGAATAAGGACTGAATATTTACTTGTGTTTAAATCAAGCAGTTCTTTCAAAGTTTCCAGTTAATGCTACGAGTCCAAAGTACATAGTTCTCCCTTTTTAGGAAATTGTAGACCATTAAAATAAATTGTTAGTCAAAAGTGACATGAGACAGGACCTCTTGACTAAGATGAAATATTATGACAGTATTTTCTGAACCTAAAATATTTCAGTGGCTTTGATCCAACTACATGGCAGGAGGCAAGACAAGCGAGTCTCCTGTGTCAAAGACCTGCACTGTGCACCTAACCACACTCTTCAGCCCGACCCTACGACTTGTGTATTTCAAAAACACAGCACTTCCTGGACTGGAAAAAAAAACAAAACACTGACAGGGTTACATAAACCACACAACAATCAAAGTTTCTTCCAAAACCTATTAAGTAATCCCATTTAGTACAAAAACATAACATGGCATGGGAAATTAACTTTTCCTAATTTCTGTTAAGTGGAGTTTAGAAGTGTGAATATGAGGCAGACTTCTCTCTCTCTTTCTCTCTCTCTCTCTCTCTCTCTCTCTCTCTCTCTGTGTGTGTGTGTGTCTTTGATCTCCTTCCTATAGGACAAGCTCTTACTCTCAGTATGTGACCGATCCTCTCGTACATGAACCACTGAAAATGCTACGGGCCACCAAACTTTTGCATAAATAGGCCTGTGTGTTTGTGTGTGTGTGTGTTTGTGTGTGTGTGTGTTCCTGGCATGCCTGTGTGGGCATATCCATGCACGCTCCATTATCTCATCTTCTTCAAGTATCCCTTTGAGTGGGGTTCGGTCTTCATGCCACCCGCTCTTTTTGCCATGCATTATGCACTGTTCCACTACATATATTTATTTATTACTGTGTCTTTCAAGATCAAAACGAATGGAAAATAGGCTCCAGTGAGATAAATATTGCAGCAGAAGTGGGAGTCAGCTGAGGCCATCAGATGGGAGGTGTGTCTGAACAAAACAGATCATATCAAGGTAGATTTTGTAGCTGCTTGTCAGAGGCTCTGCAGGTCATCAAGTGAGCGAGGTCTGAGTGAGAGAGAGGCAGTCAAAGACAGGGAGGGAGAGGTCTTATGGAATTCATTAGAAGTCTTTCTTCCACTTTCTTCCTGGTTGGCCTCTCCCATCCCCACATACATACAAGGTTACAAACTATCTACAGTACCTACAGGCAAACAGGCTATTGCCTGGAGCCCCTAACTGTCAAATGCTCCCACAAGACCCCTCCAAAGCGTCAAAGAAGTAAAAGGCAGCCACCCAGAATCATAATGGGATGGGTAGCCAACTTAAGCCCAATGGGCCAGTGGCCACAGCGCAGCCCTCTGCTATATGTGGGGCCCAAAAGTTTGGACTTTTACTCCAGTGCTCTCATCAAAAATGAGATGATGCAAATAAATTTTAGTCACGTTATATTAAATATATATTTGCAGTTTCAGAATCCAGATTGGCATAGTAACTGGTTTATTGTTGCCTGTGCTAACAGGGTGTTTCTATTTGTCGCCCTCTGACCTCTTTAGACCCTACACAGCAATTAGAGTCTGTCCTCTGTGCATCAATCACAGTCTGGTTTACACATCAGGTTGCAACAGACATATAGGTCTGATTATGGTGCCAACACTCCCACAAACCACCGTTTTCATACACCTTCCAAGTCAGGAAACTGGCAGGAAAAATGACAACCTGGCTTGTACAGAGCACTGTGCACCAAAACAACCAGACGCAAGAACTACATACCCTCACTCTCATCAAGAGTGAAATCAGTCTTGTTTCGTAAAATTATGGAAAATTTCATGTGCAATAACCTTGCAATACTAAATAATTGTATTATAATATACAGTATATAACAGTGTACATTTACATTGTCCACCAAAATAAGCACATAAAACTCCATACGATAGAGTACCTCATATACACAATTTATTCCACTATTCTTTGCCCTATGGATCATCTATCACTTGTTCTGTCATTGTGAAGATCAGTAACCAGCCAACCTGAATATAGATAATATCTGTTGTCCAGTGTCTGAATACTGTTCATTTATGTTTGCTGAGAGGCCATGAATCTCTGTCATTAAAACCTGGATTGCTCCCTTTAGCTGAGGATACTGCAAAAATCCCTGTCAAATTCAAGCGAAAACTTTTTAGCTGTGACCATCTTTTGCTTGAAATAATAGTATTTCAAAGTGATTTGCACTTTTCTTAAAAGCTCAAATTACCTTAAAATATGATTAGTGCTATTTTTTTGAGATAACAATACTTCACAGAGGAAATATCTATATAGAACTATGTCCAACCAGGCTTTGAAACTACTGTCTTGGTAGAGACTGCCTTGGTCCCCAGAGGATGAATTAATGGTTAATGGTTAAGGGTTTACGGGTTAAGGTGTTGGGGTCAAGACTTCAGAGAAAAGAAATCTAATACATTGTAAATGATCCAGATATGCCCCAAAAATGAATGGGCGCTTCCATGGTCCCTGCACCAAGGTTAGTGCAAATCAGTTCAGTACTTTCTGCATAGTGTTACTGAGAAATAAACAGAAACAGGTAAAAACACAACCTCCTGGGTGGAGGTAATAATTCCAGTAGATGTACAATATCCTATTCCGGACTGCATGGTATCAGGCGCAAAGCTGGACTCACTGAGTAGACTGAAACAAAGTTCAAACTCTAGGTCATTTGTCCAGGCAAAAGGTCTGGTACACAGTAAAGGCAGTCAGCACAGGTATAGAATCAGCAGGCAACTCACGGAAAACAAGCTAGGCATGAAAACCTGGAACCCTGACACATGGGACTATCTGCAGCACTATTATTATCACTAGAATGTGAAAGGCTGAAAAAAATTACTGAATGCGAACAAAAGTCTAAATCTTGAAATTAGAGATGTAGTGCACATATAAAGAATAAATCAGCACGCAAGCAAATAGACTGAAACTTGAATATTCTTTTTGTTTGTTTTGAAACTTAAAAACTGTGTCAAAGTGACACAGGAGGTCCCCTAACAGATAAGTCATGTGTGTCTGGCTAAATACACTTACTTGAAGGTACCATATTTTACACTTTTCCAGCGTTTGAAATTTTGAAGTTTTAATACTGATCCACCACACCCAGATACACACATGCACACACACACACACACACACACACACACACACACACACACTGCACTTTGATCTGTTACTTTGTTTACCTTTATGGGAACCACTTCATTCTCATAGATGAGGTGTTGAGAGCAGTCACAAAATAATTAAAATGATCCAAGGTCCCGTTACATGTGCAGTCTCACATGGCAAGACAAGACATACAATCTGCCTTTGATATCTTTAATATCACAGCCTATAGAAAAGATCATGATTGAATGACCACCTTGGAAGTGAGACCAGTGTTGGGAATAGTTGGATGGAGGTTGGTACATGACATGTTGATACTTGCAAATCTAACAATAAGGCTACTTCTAGTATATGGGACACTGAAACAGGTCAGGCTATTTTTGTCAATCAAATGGACAATCATGATGAAGATGTTGGCTTTGTTGTGAGAAAACAAACTTGCACCCATAAAAGATGTTTGGGACAAATGGGTGGGACACTTGCCTCTGGTCTACAATCCAGGAACCAAGGTAACAGTAGTTGAACAGCTGATCCTATTCAAAGGTCAATGTCCCTTGAGACAATACATTCTCGTTAAGCTTGGAACGTATGGCTTCAAAATCCGAGCAGCTTGTGATGCAAGGATATACTATACTGATATACTTTTTGCATACGTGGTCAGTTTTGACCCATAACATAATAGATGGAATGATAATTGCTCATATAAACATATAAGAAAATAAGAGAAAAAGTTATTTTGTTTTATATATATATATATATATATATATATATATATATATATATATATATATATATATATATATATATATATATATATATATATATATATATATATATATATATATATATGTACATACAGTATATATATATATATAGGATGATAATTAGTTTTTTTCAGTGCTTGTCAGTGAATTCAAATTTTACCTGAAACACTGAAGGTGTAAACCCTTCTTTAACACATTAGGAGGGTTAATATAGAACATAATCTGTTTGATAATCAAAAAAGAGGAAATCTCACTTCATACAATATGGAACCTTTAAATTAAGCCGCCTTGCATATTAGATTTAAAATCTATGGATTAGATTATCTTGAGCTAAGTATATCATTTCATTTCTTTAGTTAGTTTCACTTTTTCCATTGACTTAAGTTTCTGCCACAGGGGAAGGAGTTCAAATATCTGTGAGTCTTGTTGACCAGTGAGGGCAGAACACAAGCTCGACAGATGGATTTGTGAGGCACCAGCAGTGATGTCAGCAATGTACTGGACTGTTATGGTGTAGAAGGATTTATCAGTTGACCTATGTTCCACTGGTCACGACCTGTGGGTCGTGACCTGTTTCCTTAATGGGGGCTCACGCTTCGACAAATGGTGATCAGCTCAGACATCCACAAGAAGCACAGCAACAGAGTTTGAGCTTCTGATGGGGATGCCTTCTGGATGCATTCCTTTTGACCTTTTTCCAGGTTCGTTCAACTCGGAGAAGACCCCGAGGCAGACCCAGGACGTGCCGGAGAGTTTATATAATGCTTCCAGCCAGGGAACATCTTGGGAAGCCCCAGGAGGAGATGGAGGAAGTGGCTGCGTTGCCTTGCTTAGCCTGCCGCCACCACGAGCTGAACTCGGATAAGTGGCTGAAAATGGATGGATTATCTTTTTTTTTGGCTGCATAAATGTATTTGAATCCTGTTCTCTGTGCTGTATATAAGCCTATTGAGAGTTACTGAACACCAGCAGAGTTGCACAATTGCCCTCAAGAGCCAAATGCAACACAGTACTCAATTGAAACAAAATGCACTGTCTCTGCAGACTCTTGCCTATAAGCTGAGCAGTTGGCCCATGTATATTATATACTTACTTTTTCCATAGCATTAGTCACCTTTTGAACATTGCCACATTTTCAGCAGACTTACAGTATTCGGGGACATGGATCCAATATTTGACACAAATCACTTTCAGAGGTCTTAATAAAGAGCACTTGATATGAAACATGAGATTTCATTCATTACTGACAAGTGTGGTCATCTAATGGAGCTACCTGCTATCTCACAAATTGCTCTTTTATAATCAGAGTGGGTAAATGGCCTAGAAAAGAAACAAAGATTTATTATATCTCTGATGTAACAAATATTACATCTCTAGTGCAATAAATCATTATGGAAAACAAAGTGGTTCTGCTGCACTCTAAACACTGCTACCCTGGGAACAGCCCTCATTACTGCAACTGTATATCCGTTAATTTTGTGGTAGCCTTTTGTTTGTGCTCATACGGGTACAGAGTGTCACTCAGTGGTGGTTATTTATTTTTTTCTCCTGACAGCTGATTAATGAAGAGACTTTGCAAAAGTCTCTATATAGTCTCTGTATAAAGATCACTGCTCATCAGATACTGTAAAGGCTTGGTGTAGGTGCTGAGGCTGAGGTTGTCCTAATCTAGTTGTGTTACATAGACCCAAAAGCAGGAAGTGAGAGCAGAGCAGCTAAGGTAAAATTAATTTATTTGATCTTGATTCAGAAATAAGGTCAGCAACAGGTGAGCAGTCGGCCGGTTAACAGTCTGCTAAAGGTGGGGTCACACATTAGGACTGTTGAGTGACTCTGAATATGATTTCCACATGACGACTGATGGAATCAAGTTGGACCAGGTCTACACCCGTCTGGGTCAGTTTGTCTTGACAGTTCACAGATAACACCATACAGTGTGGGAAATTTAAAGACCCTCTTCGATGAAGATCAAATTTTTCACTTTGTTAACATGTCCATATGGTGTTTTTTATAGGATACAAGACATATCATGAGTGAAATAAGCAGTCAACACCACGACTGCATATTTCCACCTTGCAACTGCAGTGAACAGTCACACAGTCTCACAAAAACAGAATCAGGCAGCCAGGGATTCATATGTCATGTACCTAAGGAACCAATCCTGTTAACTTGTGGGGACGGGGGGCTGGCAAAACACACAAGCAAACAACTACCCTTACTGGTCTGAAACATTTTCTGGTTGCCAGTTTTGGTGCACAACAACAACAAACTCCTCAAAAACGATGTTTCCTCCACTAATCATCTTGATACTCTGCTCTTTCACCTGTCAACTTTGCCCAAGCAGCAGTGGTGGGAATATCTCAATCGAGAAGTGAGTGCAGATGTGCTTCCAGCCCCAGTTTTTGATCTTATTTTTACTTCTTATGTGAGAAATCCATGTTAAACAAGATATTAATCACAGCAGAGTATTTTTACATAGTTTAAAACATGTCTGGAGAGAAACTTGATGACTGGTATCAGTGGATACCTCTCACACCACTCCTTCACCCACACAGATCACTCAGTGGTGGCACTGATCAGGAATAAGAGGAAAAACAACAACAGCTCAGTTTGCCTTTTGTATTGTTGCATGTATTGAAATGAAGCTACTTATATAATTTTCAGCTGCCATTATCACAGAAGACAGAGCCTGTGTGGTTATTTCCCCCGAGCACTGACTCGTGTCATTGAGAAGTTTCAATTACACCTTTTCAACATCTGTGTCTCAAACCACTTCCCAAAGTGATTTGAACAACTAGATTTTAATCCATCTCTTAAGCTTCCTGGATTCATCCACAATTAGATGTTTCAATATGCCTAATCTGTGCAAGATGCATGGAGTGACTGAGTGTAAATGGGGTGCTGTCCTAGAAAGGGTTCAGAGTATGAATATGTAATTAAGATGTCAGTTCAGACAGCTTGTTTGAGATTTGTAAGAAATGTTTCTTTGCAGGAGAGCAGGTCTCATGCAATGCTGAATACCTCTGGAAGTAATCTCAGAGTTACCTGCTGTCACATTTGCGATTTCCCTTTGTATCCTGAGACATTTCATTTGAATGCTCATTGAAAGCATTGTACCTGGGTGTCAAATACCTCAGAAGGCTGCTGTAAAGTTTTGTGATTATGTCATGACATAATGTATAGGCTGTGAAAAGAAATGACAGAATCCCCAGAAGAATGAATCAAGGAAAGCACTCTAGAAAGGACCCTGCGAGTTTGCCAGACACTACACTGCTGTGAACTGATACAATAGCTGAAGCATCTCTGTTGCAGCGATATAGCGGTTAACCTTCTATCAGCAGGGATTAATGAGGCTGCTTTGTTTCCTTGCTGTGCAGCTGCCCTCCTACACCCTGCTGTGATCATGCAGCAGCTTCCAAACATTATGGCTGAATGAGGAACAGACGCATGACATGCAGTGACTCACAGACTCATGCAGGCTGCAGAAATGCATTAAAACAGCTTTTTTGGGAGGCATTATCCTTTCATGAGAATAGGAGACATCATCTGCCCTCAGCAGAACCTCCGCTTGACTCCTCATCATCTATAAATGAAACCATAGGAAGCCACATTTGATGCAGCGGGACACACACTATCAAATGTAGGAACAGCCTGGAGCAAATTCATACAAATTATGGAATCTGAATAAATTGCAAGAGATAGAATGATTCTACACAAATTAGTCTTAGGAGCACAAATTGATCTTTTCAGACTGCTCAATGCAATTCTGATTCATATTCAGATCAATAATTCTGGATGAATTTAAAGGCCTCTGCAGTCTTTATATATGACATGAAAAAGAAGAAAAGAATATTGAATATGACATTGATGTCTTTAAGAAAATTTGTAGCCGATGACACAGATGGTTTGGAGAAAAATGAAGCAATCTTAAGGCAACAAAATATCAGATTGCTCAGATTGGTCAGTCAGACCAATTAGATACAGTATTGTACAAAGACAGGCAGAAAAACTGACAGGTTGAAAAAAGACTAAACTAAAATGAACTAAAAGATTGAATGTATTTTAAAGGATAAAGCTGGTGTTATTGTACAACACTCATATCGACAAACTCCATGAAAGGATAAAAGCCCACATTCTGTTAATCTTTTCTACTCTAATTGTGGCTCTTATTCCTAAGCCCATTGGTTCCTACTGAAGACCCTAATAACACCTCACACAGTTTCTTTAAAAAAAAGAAAAAAAAAAACAACACACACACAAGAAGAAATAGAGTAGTTGCTGGGGACTAATTTCAGCAGCGTATTAATCAACTTTTGGTGCCCTATGTGGGGCAGCAGGGTGGTTTATGTGGGACTGAATCAAAGTAAACTACAGTGTGTGTGTGTGTTCATGGTAATGAAGGAACATGTCACTCAGTGCAACAGTGTGATTCACTGAAGTGTTTTTAATAGTCTTTGGACAACAATGGAGCTCTATCACTAACAGCTATCTATCAGCTCATTGTTTTGTTTTTATGATAATTTTACAACTTGATTTCAGCCTCACTATTCTCATTAACCTTCCAGCAGCAGCAGGTTCCATCAAAAAAAAAAAAGTTCTGTTAAAGCTGACAGACAGACTGTCAAGGCTGAACAATGGCTGGGACTCAGATGCAGACTGACACAGTAAGCGAGTTCACAATGTCCTTTAATAAGGCAAAAGTCGGTACACAGGAGATCAGTCTGCGGAGCAAAGGTATCAAAATCGGAAGGCAAAGGCAGGGTCAAAAACCAAAAACAAGACAAGACACGAATAAGGCACACGGGGAATAAAGGCTAGAACGTAGTCATAAAGAACAAGACGAACTGGCACAGAAGGAAGGGAACACTGAGACTAAATACTCTGGGAGAGGGAAGACAATGAGACACAGGTGCAACACATTAGGGCAGGGCAGGTAATCACACAAGGGGAAGACACATGAGGGCAGGAAGTGAGGAACCTGAAACGAGAAAAGAGGTGAGTCTCAGAATAAAACAGGAAGTACAAGACAAAGAACACTGGGGGAAACAAAAAAGGAACTCAGCTATCCCGCTGAGGCATGACACAGACAAAGTTAGACAAAACTAGCTGGTGAAAAGAGCAGAGCATTTAGTCACTAAAGAGCCAGATCAGGTTTTGGTGGAGATCAAAGCAGAGCTAAAAGGAATATGAATTAATATTGGACATCATCAGGTGGACAGAAACATGACTCCAAGTGAATGCTATTTTTGTAATGTATCAACTTTATTAGGTGTTTCCAGCTTGTTGTGTTGCCCCATTGTGGCAAAAAAAAAAAAAAAAAAAAAAAGAATCAGGTAACACAGGTTTAGAGAGAGGTGTCTTTCTACAGACTGTAAGACAGGGGCATAATTCTGTGTCGGTGTAACTGCAAGTAGTGGGCACAACTTTAAGTTGTTCAAACCACACAAGATTTCAGAATGAGATGTTGGCAAGCTGGAAGACATAGCTGGACACAAGAGGACAAAATTACTATTTAAGCCTGTTACTCTATGATTTCATGGGTAATTCCCACGACTGCACATAAAGAAAAAAAAAAAACAGAATTATAACACTAAGTTTTAATGAAAAATTGCCACCACACCACGTAAAATATCATAAGATCAATTTACTGTGATAACCTATTATTTGCCATGCATTCATATTCTGCTGCTTATACGTGTTGCAGGGGCAGGTCTTTGTTTATAGATGAGAATGCCTCTCTGTTTGGACTGAGAGTGAGCTGCTAGCTGCTGTGTAGTCGGGTAAAATGGATCCGCCTCGCATCATCTGCAGGTTGGTGCTTCTGTCAGTGTCGGAGCCTCCAGGTGTGACTCTATAGCATGGCTGCCGTGCTTGAACCCCTTTCCCACTGGACCAGGAGGCACAGCAGTATGTAGGCGTAACTGTAATTATTACAGCATGTTAACATGCAAATCTTTACAATGTGATGACAGCTTGTTGTTATAAAGTACTGCTGGTGGCGGTAGATGAAAAGTCGTCAGATTAGTGAAGTCATTACAGGATTCATTGTCTGGCCACCAGTAGAGTCTGCACCACATTCCATGCAATCCATGCTCTGTAGATATTTCACCCTGAACCAAAGTACTGAACAACAGAGGCATGGATGACCCTTGAGCTGTACCATTGTAGCTCTAAATAAATCTACAGATAAATGACATGTCATGTCCGGTTAGTTATTCTTGTTCTGAAATCATAAATTGATCCATTCAATTAGCATTCTATTATTAAATGTCAGATTTAAATATGAACTAAATCAATCATTGCATATGTGGGAATCAATGTCTTCTCCTTCTATAGAAAATACTGAACCTATACAGCCTTTGTATAACATAGCACCAGTGGCTGTCTGGCAGAAACATATCTTTAGTTCCCCATTCAAAACTATCTGTTTCTGACGAGCTCTGCAAATCAATTACATGTAATGTCTCCTTGCTGTCACAGCTTGTATTTCTGAGTGAATGTCTGAATTATGCTTGCTCCCTGTCACACATACAATTCAGCCAGTGACATTTAAATCAAGAAAATGACCATTTATGGTTATACATTTGGATGTAGCAGAGAAGGTGAACAGCTCTTAGAGGGGCCACTAAAAATACCCAAGCAGCGACAAGGATTCTGCCAGGACAGCTCACCTCCACTTTAAGAAAACATATAAATTGATATTAGAATTTTTTACTGACTGGTAGCATTCATTTTGTGTTCCTTTTGCATTTATTAACATTGAGACCAACAACATCACTCATTACAATGTGAAGAGGCATTATTGTCATTATGATATAACATATATATATATATATATATATATATATATATATATATATATGTTATAATATCAGGTTGTGTTTGAGAATGGCTCAGGATTAGCAAATGGTCGATATCAAAGGACTTAAATCAGGTTTGGAACAATTTTAACTTTGTGGTAACATTTTGGTGATTTGTTTCTGTGTAGTGGTATCTGTATCTGTATACCCTCAAAATAAAAAAGAAATCAACACTTAAACTTAGTTATTAGCACTCAAGCTATCTGTTTAATGTCTAAATGCAAATATGTCACATAACAGACATTTAGTGGTGGATTTGGTTATTTTGTTTTTGCATGGTTTTGTTTATTGGCTTGTTTTGTGTGTTATTTGTCCCCTCTTCACCGCAAGACTAGGACTTGAAAACTGATATAGTTACCTTTATCTAAAAAACATACTGAGTGTGTGCTGACAACAGCGCTTTGTGGCACGAGGTAACCTCTGACTCAGAGTCAGGAATAAATATCTTGAATAGTAGTCCAGGTAAATTCACTGCCGTGGCTGACAGATGTGTGCAAGGTTGGAGGTGCTGAGCCAAGTAGGCTCTTGAATTGAACTGCTACAAAGCACACTCAGAACAAAGAGATGATGGGGAAGTTGAGAATAACAGAGACACTGAGTTAGAGCAGTACCCAGTCTGTCTTAGTCAGTACTCTGCAGAAAGAGTAGAGTGGCAGGCAGGCAATGGCTGGGTGTTTCAGGAGCTTTGTTTGAGCGTGATCTGTTCCCAGACACTGGGAGAGTGGGCACACTGAAGAGAAGCTGTTGAATGCTGTGGAGAGAGTAGCAGAGCTAATAATAAGAGAAGGCTGGAGCAGGGGGACAGTGGCAGATGGACATTGTAGATGGCTGGGACTGACTTTAAAAATGTATGATGATATACAGTAATCTGTATCCGTGTTCTTTAAATATTTGTACTAAGACTAACCTTATTAGATTAATTTTAATGACATTTTTGGCTTTCATTTGTTTTAAATTGTGTTTGATTGTAAGTAAATTCATCGACATTCAAATTTAACTGTTTAGCCTCATAGCACTCTGTCAGCTTAAAGACCCTGAGTGCTAAAGTCATTTTTGTATCTCTAGATCCTTGCAAACTAGTTGTTGTTCTCACCCAGTAAACTGCATCAAACCTATTCCTCCTTTTATGTAGAAAAAGATACATTTTCTCACATCAGCCATCATCACTCATGAGTGTAGTGTTGTTTGTTCTGCAGTCCAGCAGTGTACTGACACACCCAGGAGTACACTTCTACATCACTGCAGCAAGATGAGAAGTTAAACCACTTAAGATCAGCAGAAAGACCATTTTCAGATGGTGTTAAGTATTATGTGAAGTATTTATTTGTTTTACCTCCTTTTAGAATAATTTCAGTTCTGTTTTGGTTTATTGTAAAAACAAAATGCACCTGATGTGTTTAGTCTCTATCCCTCCTTCAGTCACATTATACATTTTAGGTAAAAAAAAAAAAAAAACACAACTATGTTCTAAAACCAGGTGACTGCAGATTGCATCAAAACATTTCCTCATTTTTAATAAAATAAAAAGAGTGCCTCTCTCAATCTACCATTGACCTTTAAAAATGGAGAAAAAGAATAGCAGACTCAAGGTGATATGATCAAAGCTAGTATCAAACATGCAGCATAAAAATTCATTTTCTGACTTAGACATACTGATTAATCTGTCTGCTATTATTGGCCGTTTATTGACTGCATCTAGATTTGAAGAGTTTTGTCATTTCCTCACACACATTAAAATGAACACAATAGCAAGGTACTACAGTGAATACATTGCAGTCAGCCTTAGAGCACTCTAGACAATTTTTCTATCATTAATGATGATGTACTTCTCAAAATTCTGTATAACCAGCTTAACTTATAGCCCCTTCACCACCATTTACAGATAGTGTTTTTTCACGTCACTGTAAAAGCACTATTGTTGGTCTTCTTCTGAAAACAGAGCACTCCAGGCTCCTTCAATCTCAATAATTACACAGGAATTTCAAGCCTTATGTTTCCTGGAAAAAAAATAATAAAAATAACTTTCTACCAGCTGACTCACACTGAAAACAATCTTGTTTATACCCCTAACACTTACACTTTTAACTAAACATTATGCTGATTGCAATAGAGGGCCGCAGGGATGACGTATTTTTGTAGGCGGATGTTAGCGTCACCGCAGTTCCCTCAGCAAAGAGCCAATGTGATTTTTACATGGGTGTTTTCGTTTAACTGCAGAAAATAAGCTTTGTCATAATCAAAAGGTTATGATCTGATTAGTAGCTAGTTTTGGCTTGCTTAGCTCTTCCACAAAAGCGTTTCCTCTTAGAAAGTTAGTGGTAGTTTGCAAAAGTGCGAGTATAAACAACAGTGAATAGAACAGTTTTCATATACGGCATGATGATATCTAATGTCCCTGATAACCTAGCCACTCGTTGCAACCAGCCTTTTTTAGGAGAAGTAAAAGCCTAACGATATCCCACCTGGGGTATTTACTGAAATGTCTTGAAAATATCTTGACCTTGTGTTAAACAGACCTTATTTCAGCCTTCTAACCAAAAACCCATTAAAAAACTCAGACTTTGGTATGAGGGAACTAGAGGTGCTAAAATGTACTGTAGTAAGAGTATTGCCTCATTTCCGCTTGCTAATGTGTCTGCTGTCTATATGTTGTTCAGATCTGCTACTTTCTTTAGCTCAGTGATGGCTTCTCTCTCTCCCTCACACTCTCCTGCTCTCTCTCACTCAGTGTGTCTTATGTTTAGTTGTTCCTCTACCTCTTATAACACTGATACATGACATGTAGTTTATTTGCTGTAATAGAGACAAGGTTCAGTGTATTGAAAGTGCTTTTCCTCTTCCCTGTAGTTCCTAAGAAGCCTGGAAACCAGAGCAGCTGGGTGACTGCCTATATGGCGAGGTGTAGCCCTAAGCCCACGGTTGGCACGCATACACGGTCCATATACTAGGTTTATATCTAATTTTGTTAGACTGTAAACACACCCCTATAGAACCTGTTTGCTGCAATTCATTTTAAAAGAGCAACTGCCAATGGCATTTGGCTGACAAATAGTGGAAATACAATCAGTCGGTCAGTCAGGGACATTCAAGGTAATAGGGCCCTGCTGTTGCGCTCCAGCCAAAAATGAAGATCACACTACAAAATACGCATCTATCTAATTCTAATGCACATGTGCAACACTTCATCTTCCTGGGGTTCATCAAGAACAAAAATATACTTTTCAAACCTTTGCTCTAGAACACATGCACCAGGCTAAATGAAGAACAGTGTCATTGTGTTTGTATTTGCACTTAACCTGAGAGGAGCTTTCGTAGAGAACATCAGCTATGCAGGGAACACAAAAGTGTGTGCGTTTATATATGTGTTATCCATTTAATCTGAGTCACAGTGGTGACAGATGTATATAGGTCTGCTAGGTGCAGTCTTCATGGGCCCAGAATCTTTAATTTACACATCCAATCCACTTTCATTTGGCTTTGGAATTTCCATGTCTTCTTCTTCTGAATCCTCATTCTTGTCCTCCTTGGATCTCTTTTTGGCTGGCTTTCTCTCTGTGTGACTTTGTTTGCTTTAACTCTTTCCAAAAATGCAATTTTTCACATTCTTTTTTACAAGACCCTTTCTTCTGTTATTCCTCCAAGGCTTGCTTTTACCTGTGGTCTTTCTTGGTCTTGCTGTGGGAAATGTTCTTACAGTGCAGGGACTGAACACTATAGATGAGTACTCAGCTGGAGCAGATGAGGATGCTTCGAAGGACGTCTGAGGCAGGAGGGAGGCTGTGGTGAGGAGTCTTTTTGGGAAGATGCAGAAGCCACTGAAGCTGGGTCTGGCCACACACGCAAAGTTGTGCTCTTGAAAAGCATCTGGGTTAAATGGTTAAATGCTTGAGTATCTGCATCCAGTCTTTATGTTGCTGGATTATGCAGCTGTCCTCACAAGATAATATACATCGTAAATGGTCATCATCTTGGCAGGATTCATCCTCATCCAGGGATCCCCAATTGAGTTCACCATCCTCCTCAATGGACTATAGATACTTCAATCCAGTGTTTGAAGTTTGTGTGTGCAACGTTGGAAGATTTTCCTTGCCATGATTGCCAAAATACTGCTTTCACTGCAATGTGTGAGCTGTAGTTGTAAAACAGGAGTGACAACTTCCTCTCTGGACTTACCTTAGTATACTCAGCAAAGTGTTCCAGAAGGAACAGGAGGAAGTCATTTCCTTGCATCCAGCCTGAACCATTACCACGCCCATCATTACCACCTGGCATAGGGTGCACAGAGAAATCCTTGTACTTCTTGTGTGGTAAAACAAAGAAGGGTGTGCTGAAATTTTTTTTCAAGTTTTTTCTTGTTGCTGATCAGCTATCCGTTTTGATGCTTCAGTTGCCATGGATGCAGTCTTTTAGCACACAATCAGATTGAGATAGCAAACAAGTATACCATGAGTTTATATACTGTGGCCAGTGACAACATAAAAATTCCTATTATTGCCTTGTCACAGTGAAAGGCTTTAATATTAAAAAAAGAAAAGAGATAACTTCATTTAAAATAAATAAACCAAAAAAAAAAAAAAAAAATTCTGTAACTGCTTTTCTAATGATTTGATTTGTTGGCCCACTTGCCTTACCTTCGTGGCCCACCAATGGGCCCTGGCCGACAGTTTGGGAATCACTAGTGTAAGCTGTTTTAATTTAGTAATGCACAAGTCTCCACTTACTAAATACTTTATGTTAAACTGAGCTAATTTTGAACTCACAAGGACTTCATTCAAATTAATTATGTTCTTTATGTTGACTTTTGTTATTTAATTTATATATATATATATATATTTAAACTAATGAAAGACTAAATGCACAACACATTCTGGTCTGTTCTGTTCTGGTCTACAGTATTCTAATGAATAATTTCATCCAATAGTTTGGATGGAATGATCCATTAGGGCCCTTCCTTTCAGTTGATTAAATCTGTGTGCCCTCGGGATCTGGCCTGAGAACACAGCTGCCTAAAGGTTCAGAGAACATTACATTTCTCTCTTGACACCACATCATCCAACTCTCTCAGGAATCTCTGCTCTCACCCGCTAAGTATCCTCTTGCACAAATGTCTGACAGTCAGCAATACCACAATCTCCTGAGGCACCCTATTCTTAACAAACCTCTGGTTTCAATGAGCAAGATGTTGTGAAAAATTGACCATTGTGTCATTTTTCCCAATAAATAAAACTTTACTTTAAAACTTAATATTTTTGTTAAATTAATATTTTCTATTAGATGTCATGTATCATACACATGTATGCATATTTCATTAACCCAAGATATGTATTTGCATTTATTCATCTGGTAGACACTTTCATCCAAAGCAACCCAGATATTATGTACAATCAAAGAGAAGTTTAGAAGAAGACTGGGCACCTCAGTACTCAGTCACAGTAACAAAAGGCAAAGTGAAATGAGCTGTCTTTGGCTGGTCGAATCCCAGATGTTCTGTCTCATTTTGAATCATTTGCAGAGGTTTTGCAGTCCATGCTGGCAGCTCTGCCAGAAGAGTGCTATATTAGAAAAGGCTCGCGATGACCAGTACCTGTATAAAAAATCGAGTGGCATACTCAGTCAGATAGGCTTCGTCTTTCTGATGTTTCATGGTGCAAAGTTACAGGACACAACATGAGACAGAGCTGAGTTGGATAAGGAATGCACAAAAAAGCAAATCCTCCCCTTTGTTCAACTCTGAACCTGACAGCTGTATATCTGTGTTTTTTTAAATTAGTGAAAACAGAGAAAACTACTTGAGAAGAAAACCCTGACAGAAAAGAACCGAAGAAAATGTGTAGAACTGTTGATGTACCTATAGTGCTGCCTGCACAATAGCTGCCATCCATAAACTGCACAGAAGCAAGTGAAAAAAAGACACTTGCCAACACCTCTCAGAAAAAAAGTATAAGGTGATTATCAGTCTAGCTTTCACCGTCAATGTAAAAATTCTTTCTATGTTGCCTTTGTGAAAATGTTCAGGTAGAAAAGCTTTACAGTTTCAGATGGACTTCAAATGAGACTTAAAAAATAGTTGTAAATAGCAAGAAAAAAATACATTAATAAAAATAATTACAGTGGAAACACAGACAGTGTTTTTTTTTTTTTAATTCCATACATTCTTCTCCCTTGTCAAACCCTTGCACCTACATTATTCACAATGCAACTCGACTACTGAGAGTTCACTCAGAGACTGGGACGTGTTGGATGTGTTATGCTAGTAGTGCTAATAGCCTGGAGGCTGTAGCCTTAAGCAGAGACAAAGAGCGGGCTACAGAGGCCTGGTAGGCTCACTTCTCTCTAACTCCACATCCCCAGATGCTTTTCATTTTCAGACCTTTAATCATCAGACCCAACTACGCTGACTCCAGTGACATCATTCAAGGACATTTATCTGACCTCACACAGCTCCACCTGGTGACACAAAAAGGTTTTACACAATGCATCAGGCTTTGCGTATAAATCATGAGCTCTTACAGTTAGAAGGTGAACTGAGGAACAATTACAACAGCAATGTTTAGTTTCAATAACTGCTCTTTTGGAGACTTATGTGAGTTATGCTAAGCTAAGTTCGCCCGGTGTGTAACTGTAGGCTAATGCAGCTGGTAATGATATCATGGCTTTACAAACACCAGTGAGTAGACACTGTACGACAAGAACAAGACATTGAGTTCTTATCTGTGGCACTTAGTTCAACACCTGGGCCTGGCAATAACTGTGCTACATCCAAAGCTTCTCTAGATATTCAGTCACTAAAACCTAACAACTCTGAACATTGTCTATGACTATGTACTGGCACACACACTAGACATCTGGTAGATCCGTTCTGAAATGGACCTACAGAAAAAACTACCCAGACCTAGCCAAAAAAGAGATACTTGGTCACAGTCAGATATCATCAAAATAATCCTGAAGATAATAAGACCTGATCCAAAATGTGATCTACCCTGATAGAGAAAGTGAGATGAGTCGAGTTTAATTTGGGTTTTGATTCCACACCAAGAGCCTCTTTGCTACAAAAGACATTAAGGTTCTTGCATAGCAAAAAGTCTTAGTGATGGGTTTGTAGGATCATAGGCACCCACACAGCAACTAGGGGTTTTACTGTCAGTCAGTGTTCTCCATGTTTCCAAAACCCAGACTTCATCATATTCCCCACTGTTGTTGTATTTTTTTAAACATAGTCCTAACAGGGTTTGGGATCTACATAATCTACTGCTCTCTAAAGCAGCCTTGTCTGGTCTTCACTCCCCAAGGGAGGATCTCTGGAAGGTCTGCATTTTATAGAGGTCTTTCCATCTATACATTGATTTTTATTTTTTTTTATCCACAGGATCAACACCAAGGATTTTTTAAACATCATATGTGTTGCATTACTTACTGTGCAATCCCTGAGTAAAACACATTCCTTACTGCAGCCTAGAGTAGGGCTATATAAACATCCTCGAGTGCCCACTTCTGTTACTATAGCCAGTGTCAAGCTGTACTGTACATAAACTCATATTTTATTCATGAGGTGAAAATTTTTATACTTTTAGCCCCATACTGGAGTCTCCTGGGTATTATTTCCAGGTTGTCTGGAAGCTGCATTTGTGACTACATGTAAACCCTGACCAATCTCTTTCTTCCTGAATGAACTAATGGTTACAACTACAGCTCCCAACAGCTCCCAACATCCGCAGGGTATCTGTGGCTTTCCAGCTTTCCTGTTCTACCTTGGCTACTTAGTATATCTGAGCTTTTACCTTTGCTATGCCTCATCTGCTGCATCCTCTTGGTACTACTGTGCAAAATAAGCGAGAGTGTTTAACCACAAGGTCCGGGCTGCAAGGGGACTGAAATCTCCTGGGAGCCTACACAGATGCTGGATGCTGGATATATAGTCACTGTGTACACTGTTTGCCAATATCTAGGGAGAGGAGGTGCTTAGCATCATCACTGCATTACAAATATGAAATCAACAAAGTCTTTCAAACAGTCTTTGTTGACATGTAAACAATCTGACCTTTTTGTAAAAGAGCACGGACTAGGTGAATATTAGATTATTTCTTACAGTCATACTAAGTTTCTGCATTGTGATCATTAATGAAAATATGTTTTTCTGACCTAAACATCATAGATGTCCTCTCTTTTAAGAAATGTGTTAACAGCCTTGTTTGAATTTAAATGAATAACATTTCTCAAATGCTTTCAATTACCATTAACTATCCCTTTTTTGTTTTTTTGTTTTTTTTGCTGCATCAGAATCACATTGCATAGAAGGGATCAGAGTCATACAGAATTGGCTGGAGTATACACTAAACTAACATGCCTTAATTCTCCAAGTTCTCCTACTTCTGTTTGGCAAGGATACTGAGTCTTGGCAGTTGTGTCTAGGATGGCCTTTGATACTGCAAACTTTTCATGATGGATGTCTGATCCATGAGGGACCATTCATACTCATGGACAGCAGTGGCAGGTTAAACTGTAAGGTTATTGCTGTTAGCTGAGACTCCATTCACTCCACTGATAAAACAGAAAATTACACTTGATAATTAGTAAATAAATTTCAAGTTTAAGCTCAGCTGTTTCCATTTGTCCATACACACTCAACCTCACCACCAGGTGTGATTTCTCTCTCTCTCTATCTCCTTCTTATCCTTCTTGTTTCTCTCTCCCATTTTGTTTATTGGATTTGAAATTCATGTATTCATTTCCATTCCTGATACAAGTGACAGTTCACCAATGCAGTCTGCATCCTACCCACATCCAAATTGTGGTAGGGTCAGCTGGACCACTCTGACACAGGTTACTGTGTTGGTCAGAATTGGGTACAAATACTTAAGTCACCTCTTTGTGGTCAAATATAATCATGTTTTCTTGTAATATAGATGCATTTGAAATTAGGCATGGAACAACTGATGGGTTTGTTACTACTTATCTGGTTTTGTATTCCATCCCTTACATCCTCATGACAAAATGTCACATCAGTGGAGATAACAGGCAGCAGTGTAGTAAAGTTTGCAAAGTATTTTATAGGTCTGTAAACTTAATATCAAAAGGTGTGACCTGCTTTAGAGCACAGTACAAAGAGACACAAGGAAAAGTTATAGCTTCTTTTATTGGGATAAGTTTAGTTGGAGAAACATTTATATTATTGAAATGTGAAGGGCTGACTCAAACAGAGCTGTTGCTCCACTGCTGTTATCTAACCATGTTTCAGTTAAAAGCATGAAATCCAGATTGTATGGAGTAATAAGATCATTAACTAAAAATGACTTGTTGGAGGGTGATCTGATATTGAGCAGAGCTTTGTAGGATTAATGGAAGTCCCCTGAGCAGTCTGACTTTGACAGAACAGATAACAGGTTAGGCTGCTTTGGAGCTTCAGTTGAGTGTGTCTCTCATACTGTATTACGGTATTACCCATCAGAACAGGAACAGAAAAACCTACAGGCACACTGAGTCCCAGCCATTCTTGAGGCTGCAAGGACCAAAGACACATCACTGTGGGCCTAGTGCCATTTGTGTAATCTGTATTTGCTGTAATCAGTTGCACTGACTGGACTTGCTGTGCTTTGTACAGAGTGTGGAGATGAAGGACAATTGTGATGAAGGCCAGAGTGAGCAGGTCAAGGGCAGGGATGTGGATGGATAATTTATGCCTTCTGTAAAGACATGTGTCACAGTGTGCCAGGGGCTCACAGCCAGTACTGGAGCTGGATGCCAAGGGAGAGGTTTGTGCAAGGGGGTAGGTTTGATGTATGAAGTGGTATATAAATAGTAAAAACCACTGTTATATTGCATATATCTGTTCCATTATTTATCCTGCTAAACCAACAGGAAACCTATCAATGTCTTGTTAAAAATCACAGTTCACTGACTGTAAATCATTCACTGGGTTTCTCCATTATTTCTCAATAATTTCCATGTCTTTTTCATTGATATGTTAAGTCTGTCTTTATTATTTGGTCAGGAGGTATTTCAGTCTTCCATTATAATGACAGCATGGACAAAGCCTCATACAGCTTGGCTGACATGTCAGCCACTGGCACAGAAAGGTTGCATATGGATAGATCATTCTTAACACTGCAACTGACTGACACAGCGGCTGACAGCTGCCTCTGATGTATGGACACCCCACTACCCCTGTTACTGAAGCTGACACACATTCCTCAAAGCTTTTTTTTTTTCTCTATAAAGGGTAAGATTGATTGAAGGGATTCAGATTTTCTCTCTTCAACTGTGTGTGTGTGTGTGTGTGTCTCTGTATGGCTTCACTATTTTAGTCTGTGCATTGTATAAACACTGACACTAAGATTGCTGAAATGTTGGTCCATCTGTCTTTTCAAAATTTTGGCCCAGCTTTACAGATTGACAATGGCTGCATGAAATCTTTGTGAGCAAATTGGTATGATAACCCGAAAGGGACTATTTGTGAGTTCTCCTTCTCCTTGGTGTGAGTAATGCTTGACAAGAGCTTTGGCCATTGTCACATTCACAAGACAAGAGGTTATAATACACCCTCTGAGCAGTGCTACGTCTTCAGAGCAGATTAGAGACTACAGTGAGTCACTATCAGAAAGTGATGAGATGGCCCGGGGCTAGCTGGTTAGCATGCTAACTTAAGTGGACGAAAAGATGTGATAGAGACAACAATTAACATTGCTATTGCTGTCCACTACTGGAGACAGTTCTGGGCGAGTTAAGGAATGAAGTTTGATGTTGAACTCACAATGTTTCTTCTAGACTAGTAAACAGCTGTTTATGCTAACATTTACTGTGTAGCAATAGGAAAACATACAAATTGCACAATTAAGGCTAAAATTGGACATTTTTAAACACCAAAAATCTGAGTTGTCAATATGGGCCAAATGAATAACATTTACTTCACTTGGGTTTGTGTTAATGCCACTATTATTTACAGATACATTTTTTATTTTGTTTTTCTTTGTTTTATTGTTACAACAGATGTGCATACATTTACATATGTAAATGACAAAGCTTAAAACAGAAGAGCTGTGCAGCCAAAATGCATTTATAAGACATCACCTGAAGAGTAACATCTTCTAGTTTCTGAAAATTTGCTTGTTTAGCATGGGACTAAAACCCAACCTAAACTACATCAGCTCATACATTGTATTTTTTTTGTACTCACCTGAAAAAGTAATATAAGTAATAATAACTAGGATTTACTTTATACAAGAACTATGAGAATCATATCCTTTCTCCGTCTTGGAAAAATCGGTGAAGTTTCAGGCCTCTGGGCCAAACCGTATAGGAGCCATGTACTTTGTAGTTTATTTTTTAACTGTTGTGCATGAACCTCCCTCAAAGTCTCAGAACGGTAGACTATGCTTTAACTCTTTAATCTGAAACAATAGAAAAAAATATTGAAGACTTGATGCCTAAAAAATCTTTTGAAACCATTCAAAACAGAGCTGATCCTTCTCTTACTCATACATTTTTCACAGCAAATTAGTATTGGCTCAAAAGTGCCCAATCCCCCTTGCTTTTTCTCATTCTACAGGGTAGACACCTGTTTTCAAGCTATAATGATTGAATAAGTCAGTAACCAATAGCAGTGCTTTCTCTGACTGAAAGAATTACGTCACTCGCGTACACTTGCTGTCTTCACCCAGGCCTTCTGGAGTGAAATATGAACAGATCTTTCCATTTTGTAGCTAGTGAGCTAAGGAAAACCAGCATCACTGCTGACAGACAGCCGGAAGGAGTGAAATGGATGAAATGTGGAAAGAAGTGCTGCAAATAAAGTTGCAGTGGAATTCTAATGACCATATTCATAATTCTGAATACATTTATGAAAAAAAAACACTTCTGAGTTTTGTTATCTGTGACCAAGTTAGTAAAAGTAATCATGGGATGGACAAACATTAGGACTCCTAGACCACCTCAAAGGTAAAGAGTCACCACAGCTTTGCTGGTTTTACTGGTTGATGCTGGTAGATATTAATAAATTGTAGTTATGTGCTCATAGCACAAAATTAACTGAATATTTGAATTTTTTTTACAATAATAATAAGAAAATAAAAACATAGCTACAAATCTATTCATTAGTCATTCCAATCAAACATTAAAGCCATTGAAAATAGAAATGGAAGTCTGTTTTGGGTCATTCAAGCAGCAGATTTATGTGAGCCCAAGATCATGAAAGGGAGGGAGAATGAGAGAGTGAGAGATGAAGAGAGAGAGAGAGTAGGGCTGTTGTTGGCATCTGGTGGAAGCTAACGAGCTAAGGCTATGGATATAAGAATTTGTTTCTAAAACAAAGGCGAGGCACTAGTGAGGCTAGAGGAGGTTGAGGAAGAGTCACCTGTTGCTGTAGAAACAGGTGAGTCAGGATGTCAGTGACACTGACTCACCTACAAGCTCAGGTGGGTGAAGAAGGGCTCTTACATGTTTTTGACACAAGGGACACCCTGTATGTTATTATGTGATGGCACAGTTTGAGAACCACAGATCTAGCTGCTCTGCACTCACTGTGATATTAACATGAAACATGGGCTGAGCATAGAAAGACAGAGGGGTGACCTCATTCTGCCTTTGTAGAATCCACCTGAAAAGTCTTCCAGCCATAATTCATTTCCCCTGAAGCACCAGTATGAAGAATGTCTACAGCTGATCTGGAGATGTTTTCTGCTTCACTTTCAATAGCATTTTGAAATGTCAAGTTATTTAGCAATTTAATAAACATGTAGCTCAAAACCCTTCATATAGGAGGCAAAAAAGAGAGAGCGAAATGGAAGGAATAAAAGACAATGATTGATGATAATTAGACACAAGGTATATGAGGTGTGAAATAAATCAAATACAGAATAATATAGGACAATACAACAACTGTGTAAAAGGAAAAAAAAAAATTAGTTTTTAGAGCAAATGAGACAGTTTAGTTTAGGTTAGATGAAAGGAGAGCTCTAAGACTTGCCATTTAATGCTTCTTCCAGTAGTATTGGTGTGACTTTCAAATCATTGAATAACATGTGTGTTAATGTTTGGACCATATTAAATGTGGTTAAAACATGGCAGAATTAAAAATGTCTTTGCTGGATATCACTACCTCCCAGCTGGTATTTTGTTTCATTTTTAGGTGTAAGGTGTTGGTTTGTGATGTTTTCTTAAATTTTTATTCTATCTAACTTTAGTACTGTCGCCAGAAATGCCCCACAAAAGCAAATTACGGCATCGGATCATTTTTAAAGGAGGGTTGATATTTATTGAACTCATACCATCCTTATGGCTCCCTGGTGAGTGGCAGCTCTGTTTGTGTGGCTCAACTAGTTAGTTTGTATGTGAATGCATCATTATATCAGAAAATCCTGTCAGCAGCTGCTTGTGTAGCACATAGACAGGTCAGCTCCAATATCACAGTGTACTACAACTTTATAATCTAGTTAATAAATAAATACAGGGTGAAGTTGCTGTGGCTTTGCCCTGCAGCTACATTTTATTAGCTGCGGAAAAAAAATAATGTCATGTCGTCAAATCACAGACTGACAGAGTTACAAACTTCCAGGTGAGGTCTGATGGTGGTTTACAGCAGATAGACTAGCTGTAACATTTATTGTGAAAATCTATCATATATAAATATTTAACCATTAATTACAGAACTGTCACAATAATATGTAAATATATATGTTTAAAATAAGAACATTTCATATGAAGCTAGTCCTGTTTAATGCAAGTTAGGAGAGTCAAGATATTCAAGTATGTTTATGTGTTTGCACGTGTGCATACGGAAGAGAAGTTAGTAAGTGCACAGAAACACATACAGTATGTGCATAATGTCTCTCTGAAACAACATGCCAGAGCAGATGCCTAAACTTCAAAATAAATGTCTATATAGTAAGTGGTAATTATTCTTGCAGGCAATTCCCACACCCAATTTCCACCAATAATACAAAATAAACTGAAAAAACCTCCATATCCCCCAAAACCCTGAGGATGAGACCTCAGTTTCCACAGTGGAGGCTGTGGACCCAGCGACAGGTGCCAGCTTTGCCAGTTATTTCCTGGATTTGTCTACTGTCAAGATAGAGACCCACGAGCATAGCTAGAGAAACAAATTGTTGGTTTTTCACTGAGTCGTGAGCAGAGAGCGAATATTACACACATACAGTATTTAACAGATCATCAGTCTGGTTGAGAACTCCCTCCCTCTGGTGGGAGTTGACCTCTTGGCTACAGAAGAGTGAATCTACTCTCCTCCTCTCATTCATCTTTTATAATGATATACAAGCATTATACTGGCATTTTTGCAAGCTTTGTACAGTACATGATTTATTCATACATTTGATTCAAAAAGTCTGCTGGAGGCTGATTTTATCTGACATGTTGTTGTTGTTCTGTGGTGCACCAGAACCTTCAGCTTCCAAGTCAGGGGTCAGCTGATGAGTAGAGGCTTGTTAGGCTGGACATGGACTTCATCCTTTTAACAATATAAATGTTTGCTTATTTCTTCCAGTTTTTTTTTTGTTTGTTTTTCTGACAAGGCCGTTTCTGTATGCAATGCTTTTTTGTGCCTTGGCATTTTTGAGTTTCCTCAGCTTTGTTGAGTTACCATGACATGGAAACACAAAATACAGTCAGCTAGTGAGAAGAAGAAAGTCCTGAAAACACTGTGGGTCCTGCTGGTGTTGTGAATCTGCTGTGAACTGATTGAGCTGTATCTAATCTAATCACTATGACAGACATGGTTACACAAATTCCAACAAGCCTATTTCTTGCTGTCATATTTAATATAATATAGCCTGTTACTGTCTTGCAAGTTTCATAGACAACAGCAATGTCAAACATCACCAAAAAAAAAAAAGAAAAAAAGGAAATGCAAACTTTATTTTAAAGGGGCGTGTGTGTACTGCAAACTCTGCCCTTTTATAAATGATGACACACGGTCTACAGAGACAACAGTGTGATCGTGGCTTAGTGTGATATTTAGATAGATCTTTGTTGACAAATGCATTTGGAGCTGCAGAGGCTTTACAGAAAGTTGAATGTAGCTGGTGCTACAGTGTCAGCTCCTACCTGACAGTAAGGTGTGCACAGTGTGCTGACCCACTTGTATGACTGACTGCCTTGTTTCAGTCTGTGATTGGTTGTGCAGTTTCTTCATCAAGCTGGCCAGTTTACATTTCCTACAGATGTAAGTAGTAGCTTTGTACAGTTGCAACTTCACTTATATTGTTAGTCAGCATGTTTTGATCATTGCAACGTGGTTCTGTTTTTTAAACAGTGTGTTATGTGTATGTGTCTGTCCACAATATGCTATTTATAGTCTTGTTTTGTAGGTACCTTGTTTGCAGCATTTGTGTCCAAGGCTTACATTTTGATGAATATATGTCCAAGATTTAGTTTCCTTTTAGCTCTGTTATTGTTTGCTAGTGTCTCCAGAGAATAAAAATTCTATCTCTTCATGTGTTACTGTACCTTCACCACTATGCCCATCAGCTAGCTGCAAACTTTGTCTGTCTGCCGTTTGTTATTGGAAAGGTAGTGTTTAGTGGGTTTAACTCATGATAAGCAAATGAAGCTGGCTCAGATGTCAGCACTTGTGTAAAAACAGAGCTTTGGTCACCTAGTAAGATGCAGTCACATGTGGATATATTATTATTATTTTTTAGCATATTATTAGCTGAATTAACAGTTGATACATACGGAATTAAACTCAATTGAATTTTTTCTCACGTTATCACATCTTTCCTACTGTAAAGTCACAGAAATAAAAGCACTACATATTCTTTACCTGACATGTTTGAATAGTTTTTTTTTTCCCTTGTTGATTTATTCTGTTTTATTGCTTTTTAAACAACTTTCTTTCTGTCTTCCAGTCCAATTCTTTCTATGGCTTCAACAACCTGATTTCTCTAGATAGACAAATGAAGGTTCATCTTTTTTTTTTTTTTTTGTTTGTTTTTTCGTAGCCTATTTCATGTCCGTACAGCTCTGCATGTGTGCGTGTATGTGTGACTATGTTTGGAGTGATGCATATTCATCCGTGCTTGGCAGATTCTGGCAGGCGGGAGGAGAAAAAGAAGATGGAGAGACAGAATTGGGCCAGTGAGTGGCAGAGCTCCCTGCAGCCTCAGAGTACTGAATGTCTGAGGAGGGACTGCAGGCCCCTGGGCAAATACCGACATCACTCGTTCGACTTTCTCACGTCTGGAAAGACAGCCGCATGAAAATCTTACATCCATACCGAAAACACACGTGTGCTCACAAATATGACTGCACTCACACACTGTAAGTCTGAGTAAAGCTCTTACCCGTTGTGACATTGTAGTAAACTGAACTCATCCTCACCTTCAGTTATTAATCACATCAGGCAAGCAAGCAGTAGCGTCTGACTTTTAGCTTTAATAGAGGAGTTCCTGTATCATGCTAAACCACACCTGAATCTACCTATTTTTATGCCTTTGTGCCGGCGACATTCAGAGCCGGAGGCATATTGTTTTTTTATTGTCCGTCTGTCCATAAAGATGTACGTCTCATTCTCATGGACATGATATCTTAGTAACGCCTTAATGGAACTTTTTCAGATTTGGCACAAACATTCACCTTGACTCAAGAACAGTAGATTTTAGTGTCTAAAGGTCAAAGGTTCAGGGTGAAGATCACAGTGACCTCACAAAACATGAGGAATTTCTTCAAACTTGGTAGGGGTCAAGGCCAGTGTGACCTTGCAAAATACTTTTTAACCATTACTCAAGACTTACAGCTATTATGACAAAATTTCACACAAATGGTCAATATTTTACATGGCTCTGGATGAACAGCGATGTAATCTGAACCTAGTCTGAGGCATATAACCTGGTGGTATTTCTGGTCCCTATTTGTAATACTGAAAAAGTAAATACTAAAATGTGGTGAACTTTCAAGCAGTCAGATGACCTGGCTCATACTATGCCGCTCTTTGGGGTTTCTGGCTTCACTGACCACAATATTGGCCATTCTGGATAACCGGTATCACAGAGCAGGTTATCAGCTGTCTCTGTTAACTCTGACAGAACCATGAATGGTACCGTTAATGGAATACAAGACGAAACAGTGATACAGACGAGCAAATGTGGTTATAGAGACAGCAGAAAATGAAATGTAAACAATATAATCATGTAACTAAAACAGCATCAGAGTCTGGAGAAACGCAAGTAATAATTCCAGTTATTTCAGTTAGATATTACAGTGAGACCAAGGCTATAAAAAATGCAGGAAATATTATGTTATGTCTTAAGTATAGAGTGAGGTTTTTTTTTTTTTTTTTTGCTCTTCTGTCTGATGCTGAACAAGCTATCGAGCCATTATGAATTTGAGGTGTAATGTACTATTTCTGCTGCCAAAGCAGATGAGGGGACACAGATGTCTGTTCATGTCTGTTCTGATGAGTACAATTTTATCTCAATTGATTGATATAATGGCTGATTGTTTGAAAATCTCAAGAGGGAGGAGATTGCATATTATGAACCTGCCAGAGGGTGGACGCCTGGGAAGAGAGTGAGTGTAGAGACCCTTTAGTGGCTACTGCAACAGACTTTTTGTTAAAACTGTGATGGGCAATGAATGTAAAAGCTCATCACTGAGGTATTTACCTTTCGTTTCTGTGTGTGTCTGTTGGTTAATTTGAATTAACTGAAACGGACGCCAAACTCATGGCTGTTAACATGAGAAGAAAACCATGGGTAACAGCAGGAAGCTGGTCAAGTTCACTGAAAATTTGAAAGGTCCATAAGGAATTCAGATAGCTTGTGGCCTGTTAGTAGCTGGTATAGCCATAAGGCTCAGTGGTAATTAAATCCTTCAGAATTTTCCTTCATCCTTAACAGTAGGAGTACCTGTGCTGGTAGTACAGCCTTTTCTTTTTCTTTTTCTTTTTTTAAACTCTGCTTTTTTTCAGTTTGGCCACTTCGTAAATCTGCCAATGTTTGTTCAGATATCACAGTCTTAAAAAAGTGACTGTTGTTGTCTTTGAGTAATGTGAGTGTAGGTGTTTGCCTTTACCATGAAAATGACTCTTTGTACTACAGTTCCAATCACAAAACTGCCTTTAAAAGGTTTTAAAAGGACTGGTGGACAGAGCATATAGTCACAGCTCTTTTCAGCCTGACTCTTGTAGACTGTCTTTGCATTCAGACTACCTTGAGCTATGTATGAAGAAAGGTCCTTATGTTGAAAAAGGCCAGTTCTGCTGTGCAGTGGGGACGCCAACGCAGAGGACTCAACACTTACCAGAACATAGTGTCATCTGGAAAGCTGCTGTGGTGGTCAATCGAATACACGCAAGTGCTCATTCCTGGTAGATTTGTAACAGTATTTCTATTGTTTACCTCCTGATCTGTGCAACGAAGGATAAAACTATTGCTGCGGTGATAACTTCCCAGAGAGGTAAAATCGTGTCTGTGAGTGTGATAAAAAGGCTGTGCAGTGTACTGGTGTCTGATAAGCTTTCAAACTCAATATATTTTCAATATCCTGCCTTCATGGATTGTATTTCACATCTCACCTGAACCTGAAAACAAATACTCCCCACTAACACAGCTCATTGCATTGTCTTAGCACGGGGCTGATTTCAGTCTGAACACCCCTACAAAGCTTTATAGGTGTTGTAGATATTTCAACAGTATGCTTGTCTCATTATGTCTCACATGATGTTTCGGTGACTGTTTCTTGGGAAAGGCACTGAACATCGTTTTTCAGCTTAAGAATTAGCTAAAAAATACATCAGCACAACATACCCTGTATGTCAACTTTCAATAAATGCATTAAATTTTGATTATGTTACCAAAATCCACAACAATCAAATATCGAGACAGAAATTAAATTGTTGTGTACTGGCACTTAGTTCCTTTACCTTACACATGCATTTTCCCTTTTTCAATAGCACTCAACAAAATGCATATAGAATGTAGCTTACCCATACTGCACCATTGCTCTTTCTGTCTCTGTGGCTGGCTTGTTCAGTCACACATGGCCACATATCTAATTTCACATTACAAGTAACAGCACAGAAAATTCAATTTGTTTTTGTTTCCCTGCCATTTAGTGCAATTTCCATAAAATGAGAGTGGCTGACATCCAAAATCAATGCCTGCTTCCAAACCCCCAAGACTAATGGGGTAGATAGCAAAAACCGCAAGTTAATTGTTCAGGAATGTCCTTGAAAATTGTGTGTCAGCCTCCTCCTCTCTCTCTCGCTCTTTCTCTCTCCTCTGTTTAGCCTGTGCTCTTGACTGCTTCTTGAGGAATAATTTAATGCAGGCTTTGTAATGGCAAAGATTTGGAATTTTAGCAGTCATGCTTAACTGAGCCCAAACTGGTACCTGGGTATTCCAATATTCATAATTTACGAATACTGCATTGCAATTTGCAAAAAAAACTGACTGCCGGTCTGGTTATCGAACTATCTGGCTATCTGTCAACAGCAAATACATTCACTGCCACTTTTTCTCCTTTTCTTTTTCACCTCTATGGATATGGGGTCATAGTGAAATGGTAGACAGAAAACATACAACACAGGTTCCTGAAATTCACCAAGTGACTAAATTGAGGAACTCTGCATTTTTCTCATATACACAACTCGATCTGATGCTAGGGAATATGGTAGCTAGTGGTAGCAATATTCCCTAACAGGACGGGTGTGGCTCAGTAAATGCCTCTCTTTGGTTTGGTATGTGACTCTCACTGGCTCCATACATGAGTCTCTTAAGTTCAGTACATGACTTTCTTTGGTTTGGTAACTGACTCTTTTTTGGTTTGGTATATGACTCTTTTTGGTTCAGTACATGACTTTTCATTTAGAATGTGGGAAATTGATTTATTGCACAATAAATCAATTTGGCCAGTTTTGGCAGTGAAATACTTGTGCTCTGTTAGCTAAACCCTGCAAGTCAGGGTAGCCCCTGGATATACAGCTCAAATGAAGAACATAAATAAGAAATCAGAGCTGGCAGAGCCTTCAGTTTACAGTTATCAAGTTCTATTGTTTGGGAATGTTCTGGTTGCAAGTGGCACTGGACTAAGCAGGATGGAAACTGACAAAAACTGCTTGCCAGCATCATTGAACTGAGCTCAATGTGATGTGTTTGGAAACACAAACTATCACACATGCAATTATTTTAGATGTTATGACCTGAATGCCTGAAACCCACTGTTGAGTTCCTTCATGTACAAATGAGCACAAGTTGCAGTCATCCAGGACTTATGTGGTGATAATTATGTGTTCTCTGACAGCTGATCAATGATTCAAACTCCAGGGCTTCATAACTGAGTACAATGTGTATAAAGATGGATCTTGAATCAGTTTGAGCATAAACTCTTGAGCTTTCTGTGAAACACTGACCCTTTTAATGTGCACTTTAACCCAGTTTACATTTTCAAATGAAGTTTAAATTTATGTTTATTTATAGTTATGCTGCTGGCCATATGTCAGTGTTTGAGAGCCATGATGTTTACAGTGAGAAATATAAGCAAATGGTCACTATGTCATTTTTAAATAAACAACTGCATCATTTATTTTCCCTGGTGTTTAAGTTAAGCTACTGTTGTTCCGAATGTCCAGTGTGCCTGGTCAATAGCCAGTCGTGGTCGCCTGTCCGTCTGTCTACCAAAATAGTGTTCTTTGAGAATACACTCTCCCAAACTGCTTCAGCCTGTACTGGATCAAAGCCATTCAATCTGTCCCAGCTCTCTGGATGTTTCTTCTTGAGACAGCACAGTGACTTACTGAAGTTTGTTGCTGTATAATGCAACTTTTCAGTTGTAACTTGTACAGCCTGACAACTGCTGATGGACTGTCCTAAATGTGCCCGTAAACTATGTAAGTGCTAACACAAGCTGCATTTATGTGGAACTTTCCACATTTAATCACAATGAATAGTAGTTCATCTGAACACCTCTTATAAGTAAATAGGCACCGACAAAAAAAAAATCTTTTAAAGGGATTAACTAAAGCTTTCATAATCTTTACAAGAAATGAAAATAAGTCAAGCAGTCTCACTGCCTTCAGTTTTTTTTTTCTTTGTTATACGTAAAAATACTAAACTGCTACTAATACTAACACTATAGTGATAATAGTTTTGGGAGAGTCAAAATTGTGGCGCACACTTTGGGTGGTCAACCTCCTCCCACTCCATCTTTGTCATGACTGTGCTTTAAAAAATGTGCTTGACAGAACTTATGAATTGAGAGTGCATAGCGGCATGCGTATCAACAACCTTTTAGATTGATCATAGTGAACATTGTTGATGGGATTCCTTGTTTGAATCAAGCTTAGGAGTGAGCTGGTGCCCCAAGTTCATGCAAGATCATCCAATGGCAATGCTCTTTGGAGAGTTACCAAAAGAATGAGACTGGGAGTATGTGTGGCAAAAATTTGTTTCCTCCACAGAGTAGCTCAGCTCACCCTTAAAGGGGATGTATTACACTCATTATATTTATATTCTGGGTCTCTACAAGAGTAGCTTACCATGATTATGAGTTTTAAAAAAAAGGCTTATTTATCTAAACCCGCCCATTATCCAGCACCTCAGTTGAAACTAACACAGGCAATATTAGCTCAAGCCTCCTTAAAAGCCCACTTGCCTTGATTGGCTGAACTTCCTGAAGCCAGCTGAGGTGCAGCATCCAGTGCTAAGGAACTAGTAACTAACACAAAGTAACAGGGCATACTTAATAGGGAATGGCAACTTCTCAAATCCATTCATACAGGTTTTAGCCTGAATCCGATCCAGAATATGAAAGTGGGCAGCATGGGCATCCACAGCAGCAAAGATTACAGCAGGACATCTCAGTTCAGTTAATATTACACCTTTTACCTGCTTATTGTATGACATTACAGTGGAATTAGCCTTTCAATCACAATCCATTATAGAATCTTTTCTATATGTGCCCCTGTTAATAGTTATTTATATGTGAAATGCACTCAAATTCTGAATGAAGTGGGAAACGTCTACTGTAAGCAAATAGAAAAGCTAGTGTCGCAAGTAAAATGTTCTGTTGTTGCCAAACGACTGGATAGTAAACCTGCAGTCGATTATTTGTATGCTAGGGAACACGCTGGAGTAGCTAAGTTTGTTGTAGAAGAAAAAAGACAAAAAAAGTTTGCAGATGTATGGAAGATGCAGACAGTGTGATTTGTGAAGCTGAGTTTTAAAGCACAGCTCAGTGATTTTTAAAATATGGCACTTTCCTAATCTTACCACACCAATACTATATCATTGGGGCAGTTTGGGGTTTTAATCAAGGACAAAGATATTGACATGCAGAGTGGAAGAGAGGGATTAAACCAACGACAGTTAGTGGACAACCTGCTTTACCTGAGCCACAGCCATCCCACTAAAGTTTTAGCCACAACATGTAAAATACTACTGCAATATTAAAACAAGTTAACTAGGGCTGCACAATTAATAGAAATATAATTAAAATCAAAATATGGCCAATATTCAAATCACAGGAGCAGCAATTTCCAAGGTAAAATGTGTCACAACATTTTTGTAGAAGAACCATAAGTGTTTTCATGCAACAGAGATGCTCTGGCCTACAAATTATATTCTGCAGATATAAGGGAACATGCTTTTTTGGTACAAGCCCCAACAAAGATCATGTAATGGATGAGCTGAGGGGCAATGCTTACCAAACATTCTGACCTGCCAGAAATCCAACTGATCATCTAACAGGCAGATCATTATTGTTCAGGCAACTAATAAGCTGTTGTGCACCCCCTCAAACTGTAACTTAAATCACAACTAATCTGGCAGAATTTCAGCCTGATTCTAAACTTAATCAGGTGCAACTGATTTGGCTAAAAATTGGCCTTATTGTCTTAGTGTTTGACTGGCTTTACAGTTCAATCTCTTCTCCTAGGATTCTCCAGGATGAGGAGAATAAAGGTTGTATAGAAAAGTGAAGTTTTGATTGTCTGTGCTCAACTTTCCCTTTGTTTACTTTTCAAGAAGAAATAGCATGAGTGAAATAATTAATTTTAAAGCATGCTAGTGCATAGCACTTATTCAGACCCATCCACAGACAAAAGCAATTGTTTCAAACACCAAAAATTTTGTTTGAAAAAACTCTTCAAAAGGATGCAACCTTGATATCTGATCCCCTGATATTACAACACAAGGCAGTTTGTAGTCTGAGAGCAGCAGTATCTGGCCACAGACACTGTGAACAGATTGCTGTACACATGCTATTGATTGAACTCTGCGGGGCTCAAATAGCTCATTGCCTGCAGAGCCAGACGGAATTTCCCTGCCTCTTGTTTTCTATTGTCATCAGCCTCTCCATCTCATCCCATCCATACAGGAAAAAAAAAAAAAAACATGCTGAGAATGCAGAAAAATTAACAATTCTGTGCCATGATCACTGCAAGGTGATTGCTTTGATAACAGACACCCTGAGATTGGACAGAGAGAGAAACAGGAGTCAGGAATGAAGATCATATTCACTTTTCCTACTGTCTAAAGCCACATGATCAGTCATAATCAGCCAGTATATTCTTCATATTTCATCTAATTGCATTGATTAATTTCTGTGTTCTGCAAAATATAGAGTGCATGCAGAAAGTGTTCAGATCCATGTACGTCTTATTTCACATTTTGTTATGTTGTATCCTTATGCAAAACATGTCAAAATCCTTTCATCCCTCAACGATCTACACTCAATACCCGATTATGGCAAAGCAGAAACAGAATTTGCAATTTCAATAAAAAGGAAAAACTGAGAAGTATTCAGCCCCTTTACTATGAAATTTAGCTCAGGTGCCTCCCACTCTTGTTCACCTTTGAGATGTTTGTAAATGCAATTGATGCAACTGAATGTAGTATTATTACATTGCTTTGAGGCTCCAGCAATAATTCTGCTGCATTAAGAGCACAGTGGCCTCCATGATGCTTAAATGGAAAAAGTTCTCACAATCAGGGGAGAAGAGCGTTGGCAAGACAAAGCATCAAGAATGGTCACTCTGGCTGAGCTCCAGAGATCCTGTGTGGAAATGGGAGATGTTTCCAAAAGGATAGCCATCAGCACTCAAGATGAAGCCTCTCCACAGTAAAAAAAAAAACAAAAAAACATGAAAGCTGCTTGGAGTTTGCAAAAGAACATCTAAAGGACTCTCACACTCTGAGAGACAAAGATGCACCAGTCTGATGAAATCAAGATTGAACTTTCTGGCCTCAGTTCTAAGCATCATGTCTGGAGGAAACTAGGCTCATCATCATGCCAAGTACCGTCCTAATGGTGAAGCATGGTGGTGGCAGCATCATATTGTTGGGGGTGTTTTCAGAAATAGGGACAGGGAGAGGGTTCAGATCCTAACATGCTTGAATCAGTACCTGATGTCTATCAATGTTCTCTTCATTCAAGCATTGCAAGTTGTGCAATGATGTCATTTTTAAGTGTTCAAGCCAATCTAAATAAGAAAATTTCAGGTGTTATTAATTAATGTATTTTGCATAATTAACATATTTTGATAACATTAAGCTACATTCTTTTTATGATAATATTAGAAAATATCAGAAAATTAAAGGCAAGCACAAACATTATGATATCAAAATCAAATTTGCTAAGCCATGTCCAAATTTATTAAGAAGTAAGAAATAAGAAAATAAGACCATCTGATAACATAGGCTACTATACAGCATCAATCATCATTATTCTTGGCTGGACCTTGGCGGCAGAGCCACAGCTATAAACACAAATGTTGCTGACTGATTGAGTGACTGATGAAGTTACACCACTGGTCAGTTCAACTGAGAGATAAGGTTACATCCCTGGTTGGCTGAGTGTTGGAGTTCTCCTATTGGTCACTGATCTTTCAAAATGTTTTGGTGCAAACAAGCAGTGCTGCCAAGGTAGCATCTTTGTTGCAAGACTTTTCAGACGCACTGTCACAAATATAGCAACTTTATGGACAAACCCTTGCAACTTTCTGTATGGTAAATGAACTTCTAACTTTCTCTCAGATTGATTATTTTACACTTTACAATTACAATAGAATAGAATAGACATTCCTTTCTATTCTTTTCTACAATATAGCTGCAATCACAGCACAGTCTTTAATTAATTTATGTGTTAGGTGTTTTTCAGGCAATGTCATGGTAGTAACATTAGGATTTTAGAAGCAGCAGAGCAGCAGGTTGGAAATGGCTGGGTAGTTAACATGTAGTCTTAATAGGCTATGTTTCAGTCACTATTTCAATCTTGTGCCATTGTCTGACAAAAGAAACAGAAAAACATATATATGAGAACAGCTTTACTGGAAATAGAAAAAAATTGCACTAATTCAAGAGCAATAACCATTGTGAAAACTCTAAAAAGTGAATGAACTAAATAGTCAGTGATTACCTCTGAACAGAACTGAATGAAATTATATGAATCAGCAAAGTGTTTAATTTCTACCTGTAGTCTGGGCAGTTGACTTGGAAAATAGCAATTTGCAAATAATTAGCATTATTTAACACTAGTCTACAGACAACAATGAGGACACTTCCCACATTAGAGACTCAAACAGCATTTACAAACCTGGTGGCTAATTCTGAAGGCTGATCTTTGATCCAGCTACTGTTTTCAGTTTTTTCTCAATATGAATATGATTTGTTCTTGTATAGTTACATTCAGAAACACTGGTAATTTATTCATTTGTCCGCCACTAAACTTCAGCCATTGGCTGTGCTCACAGAGGTCTGATCAAAGTTCAGTAACTTTAAACTTTCAACACAGATATACATCAATGCAGGGCTGCACAAACACACAATTATGGAGGAAACACATGCAGAGGCCTAAATTTGTGCCAGTGTGGCTCCTGGATTCAGTCGACACTAAATTTAAATGCGGCAGAGAATTTCTTTCTGGAGGAAACTCCTTTGCGGTTTTAGCAGTCACTACCATCTGACTGGTGCAGGAGCATTTCAGCTGTCTGATTTAGGTGAGGGATCAATGAAGCAGCCTTTTCTCAGCTGACCTGCCCGATGGACCCTCTCTCACCTGAGCTGCTGGAGAATGCCTGCTTACTGTCACTCTTAACCACACTCTGCCATAGATATTGCCCATGCATCATTTTATGCTAATACAGTGTTCAGAGGTCTTGTTATTGACATGGCTCTTACTCTGCATTGTGCTGTACAGTGGACACAGGGTCTCTCTTGCATAAATGCTCCCAGTGCCTTCCCAGGGAACATGAGACTGTGCTGTGAATACACAATGAAGTTGAAGAAATGAGAAGAGGAAGTAAAGCCAGCATAACTTTGTAAAACAAATCAAAAATGAAACAAGAAAAAAAAAATACAGGGATTTAGGAAAGATTTTACTTGATATCAACACTATGAGGATACATGACTTAAATGCATTCATAATACATTATCATGTGGATAAATAACCATTAGAGTAAACCAAAATCAACAACAATCAATAAATCAACCAATGGCAAAATAATTGTGTAAAACTTAGCAATAATCACTTTAAAAAAGGGGGCAAGTCATCTTCAGAGATGACTGAGGAATCAATCATGAGCAAGTTCAATATGTGAAGGTATTTAGTCATTAGCATATTAGAAATGTCATATATAACAAAATGTGCAAAATGATATAGAAATAAAGAAAATGCTTCGAATGAAACAAAAGAACAAATGTGTTCACTTTGATTTGTCACTCAATGTTCATATCAATTTTGAATTCAACCTCAAATCAATCAGAATGGTATTGGTAAAACACACATTAGGTGTTTATCGCTAAATCACCAATTTCGTCATCAGTGTAATTAATATAGGTACGTTTGTCAAGATGATGACTATGAAATATAGAAATACTTGTACTTTTGGAAAACCAGGCAAAGGTTTGCGTCCTGCAAGTGGGAAAGGGGCCCCTGATGGCCCCTCATATTGGCACATTTTGCAATGACAACTATTAACCTCCTTAAGTGGGGCCCCTGATGATGTGTGCTGTTGTTACCCATTGCTTACATGTGAAGTGAACAGGGAGCATCTGTAAAATTTTGCATCTGTCAATACTCTGCTTGAGGGGGACAGGGCTTCTTCAATGGGTTCCTTTGCCTGGGGCCCTCCAGAGTCTAAGATTGCCACTGGAGATCTGTGTGTGGGATTCTGAGTCCTCCAGCCCCACAACCCCAAACTCAGCATTACCAACTTAAGTGGAATTGATACAACTCCATTTTATGTATTTGTGGATTTCTAAGCTGTGTGTCTCTTCAGGTGATACTTAGGGCATGGAAAGTTTACAGAACCTGAGTTCTCAGAGCATACCACAATGTATGTCTCAAGTTGCACAGATTTCCTGCACAGATTTCATTAAAGGGTTATACCTCACCTACCTTCAGACACGGTTATCTTTGCTCAAATTCAATGTGACAGAGTGTATAGAATATGTAAATATTGAAATAAATCAGATTTTTAATACTCTTCTGTATATACAAGTATTTTCATATCAGAGACCTTGGCATTACTAAGAGCTAGAAGAGAGGCTTGTGCATTTTATACATTTTCATATTCACCACATCACTCAGTCTCTCTTATATGGACTCTGTGTCCTTTTACCTCTTTCATCACTGTTCTGAGTATAATTAACTTAAACTAAACTGAACCCTTACTTGCAACCTGCATTAGAACTATATGGTCCAGTTCCAGTGCAGCAAGACTGATGGCCCTCTTCTCAGGTTCCCAGGTATGTAACTGCACTGTCAATGCTTTACGCTTTCTAGGACATCTGTAATATTCTTTTTTTCCTGCAGCTTGTGCAACCCTCCTGATAAATGTCCAATGTGCTACAATGTGAAAGCAGACCCACAAGATGAAGTCAAAACTTTCAGTGAGTCAAAAATTGCAACCCTGGTAACTTTAGGTAATTAATGATTTGTGGTCATCACTATGACAGTGGTGTGGAAGCCTTCTACTCAAACAACACAATGATCCAAACTTAAACTCTTATGCCTTCAAGTCATTATCATTCCATAGAAATCACATTAGACTTGATTGACAAGTGTATGGCAAAGCAGCTATTGTTTGGGTGCAGGAATAACAATTTTACTTGTGGAATTTTCACTCTTTACATACAGGAAAACATGTTTTGTAATAGCAGGACAGAGGGACAACAAGACTAGGTGTGAAATCTTGTAAATAGCCAGACCATGTATGGGTGTGAACTGTGGGCTTAGGGTTATGCCTCTGGTTGCAGGCAGACTGGCACTCACCCAACTTCCTGACTATTCAGAGCTGCAGGGAAGCAGAGTTGTGCCTCCAAGTCACCGAGCCTCCCCTCCATTACAGCAAATAAACTGCTTTTATTATGTATACCCTTATCACTAAAGGAAGCAGAGGAATATCTAAATGTAAGATACACACTGAGCAGAGAGAGCAGGAGAGCCGGAGGGAGATAGAGACAGTGCCATCGCAACTGCTTAGCTATAGAATCTAACAGATCTGAACAGCATGTGAACAACAAAAACACAAACAAACAGAAATGAGACAATACACTTATACATAGCATATCAGCACAGCAGTAAAAGCCCTGTTAAAAAATAAATAGTTTCTGTCCTCTGGAAAGGTGGAGGGCTTTTTATCTGAAACTTTTACAGGAAGTGCTGAGTTTGTATTAACACATAATGTAGTGGCTCAAAAAAAGGCTTTGTACTAAAATACTGCAATGAATTTAACAGCCAATGGGGGAAACTGCAACTCAGTCACATGGCATTTGACTGACCAATGGTGAAAATAATATGTCATGATAAGTGAACTATGATCACTCATTGGGGCTGGCCCAGCTGTTGTAGTTCAGTCAAAAATTATTTTCAGTTATCTTGAAAACTCTGTAATGCTTCTTAAACCTCTGTCCTAAGGCTTCTCTCCAGTCAGATTTGAAGACACACATTGCTGCTCTCTCAGTCCTGTCTTGGTCTCGGCTGCAGGTTTTCTAATCTCTTACAGTCTTTGGTCTGATTTCCTGTTGTGCTCTTGTAGCAAATAAATCCCAGTTTTTAACACGTTTACAAAATATAAAAACTAGCTACTGAAAGGTACTTCAAACACACACTGTTGTTTAAAAATACCTCTTGCCCTCCTAGTGCTTACTTTACAAAGATGTGCCCAGCCGTCCACCTTCTCAAGTCCTGTCTGTTATGGTTCAATGTAAAGGACTCCACCTCTAGTGACAGACACATCTTTTTCCTTACCTCTGGCACCTGCCCAAACCTCGCCCTTCACTCTAGCTTCAAACGCACAATCTTATTCTTCCTGTTTTGCCCTCTCCACCTTCTCTCCACCTCCTCTAGCTCTGTGTATCCCTTCAACGCGTTTCTTTCTGCCTGTCCCCTTTCACCCCCCCCCCCCCCCCCCCCCCCCCCCGAAGGTTTTATCTGCTTGTCTAGAAATGTTCTTTAAAGAGTTCAGGTCAGCTGCTGCATGGGTTTCATTTTTTGGCCGAAGTTTGACTCACTGCAGTCTTTCTTTCCCCAAAAAAGAACCTTCTCTACTTTTTTTTAATGACACAAGAGGGCCGGTGCTGTTGACAGAGCTCAAGAGGGTCTGATTTTATTTCCTGTGCCAAGTTCAGAATGTCCTTCGGCGCACTTTACCCTTCACCAAGTCTGACCTACATAGCTTGTGTTGTTCATGTTTTCCACAAGACTGTGTTGATAAAAGCTGTTTCTCGTTTGACATGCAACCAGAGAATAATCGTGTCTATTCCCCTCTTTCCTATTTTTAGTTGTTGTTAATTAAGCTACACTTCCCCCTCCATGGGTTCTGATGAAGAGAGAGCTCAGCCTTTTACATCAAAAGGTGTTTGTTGTTGTGAGATTGTACAGACCACTGTCAGAACACTTGGAATAAAAGTGTGGTTTTGTAAAGAAAAAGAGGAAATGAATTTACCACACAAAAAATTATAGTGACTGTTGGATTTCTTTATTTCTTCAATAGCCTTCTTCTGCAGAGTTTGAACTTTCAAAGGACATTATTTGTACAATCTGCAATAACATTGTTTTCTTTTTTGTCAAAGTTAAGTCTTAGAAGAGTGACTGTGAGGGCAGACATCCTTACACTTGCAGTTGGTAAAAATGTTCATTGATGGTCAGTGTATCAGCAACAGACCAAGATGTAATGAGAAGTATTCTGCAAATTTTCCACCTCTCGATCCAGTTCATGACTGTTGAAAATCCCAACGTTCCCAGTGCAAGACCATAGTGGTCATTGATGCTGGTCACATCTTTCCTTTTTGACTGCATTTGCTGCACCCTAACCTTTCATGCCCAAGGTCAAATTTATTGAGGGGTAGGTGGACAAATACCTATGGTACTGATACTAAAGACTAGGTGTTAATATAAGTATCAGTTCTAGCCTCAATAAGGAACAGAATAGAAGAAGTACTTATATAATTTACCTAAGTAAAAGTAGCAATACAATAATGTGAAAATGATTCATTACGAGTAAAAGTACGGCATTTAGAATGTAAATATGCAGCAAATGTACTTTAGTGTCAACAGTAAAAGTACTTATTAAGCACAATTCCTCTTTTGTGAGGAGTCAGCAAAACTTTGGGAACCAGAGGTTTAATCTTTAACTATAATTCTGTTTTCTAAGCTCATCACACTAATGTAAAAAACTCATCACTATATCTGCCAGTAGATTGTAGAGTCATAAAAAGTACAATATTTCTCTCTGAAATGTAGTGGAATAAAATCATAAAAGAGGAGCCTGTTCATGATGTATTCATCTTCATCATTATACATGACTCTGACCTACAAAATTATACATTAATACGTCAGTATTGATGATTATTACTCATCAGGTCCTACTGGAAAACTAAATTTTCTGGTATTGGCCTTTCCTATTGACTGTGCAATTTGCTTGATTAAGTAGCACCAGATAATTTTCAATGGACAGAAAATTAGTGTTAAATTGTACACAACAATTTTGTAGATGGGATAATTAAGCTTTGCTGTTGTAAACCATTGATTGGCACAGTATAATGAATATGAAGGGTTCTATAAATGAGATTTTAAATAATAGTATAGCAGTAAACAACTATTTTCTACAGAGAGATATAGTGGAATAATGGTATCCTGCGTGTAGAACGACATCACACATATCTCTGTTTTGGTAACTGGTCTGAAAAATTGTGATATTTATGTGTTGGAGTTCCTCTTGTTAAACCATTGGCCTTTCCCAAGTTTAAACACACAGGCACTGCCCACACACAATCTGACACTGATTGCAGTATGCAGGTCAAAGCGACCTTTCCTCCAATAAGGAAACCACTTTTTCATCTAAAAAGCCCTCCGACAAATAGAGATGAGACCAGAGCTCAGGCTGACTGGCCATGGAGGCTACTGGCTCAAATCCCGGTCGGGCAGTGGACTACCCAAACATTCAGAAAGTTTGTTTGTGGGACCATGGATAAATCAAAGGCTGAATTCAGGCCTTCCCAATCAGACTGCATTCGGATCTTGTTTGGCTGGTGGACTGTCAAAACCAGAAAGTTTCAGCCAGCTCCATCTGTTTCTTTACCAGCTCCTTCAGTGTCATTTGTGCAATCGCAGGTAAAGTCCAAAACTCACTTTCTATCCTGCTCCGACTGTGGAGTCAATAATGCTCTGTCCTTACTGAGATAAGGGAACCTACTAGCTGCTAAAGGGCTCCAGCTTGACTCAGAACTGCTTTTCTTCTCCTCCATGTGTAAGTAATTTACTTGTCTGTTTTCATTAGTAACAACAGTAGAAAGATAATGTTAGCTAACTTGTTGTTACCAATATTATGAATTTGTTTAGTAAATGTTTCTATCACTAGCTGGCCAACTGTCAGCATTGTTGTTGAGCAAATAACAGCAATGCCAGTGTGGGCTAATAGTTGTGGTTTGATTGTTTTTGGTGACTGTTGTGTCCACAGGGTAACTTAATTCAGGCGTGCCACCTGTTGTGTGTTTAGTGGCCACTTTCACTCGGCTCTATGACACCTTGCTAACTGAGAACCTGTAGGTAGGAGGGAGTGAAGGTGTGGGGGTGACCAAACAGACGTCTGAAGAGTGGCTGATGAAGCATTTGTTTTGGTCTTATATGCTAGTGGTCTAGTGCATCATCTAGTGGCAGTGACGATCGTTCACCCAATCTTTAAAGACACACAAGTATACTTGATCTCCCTTCACCTGAATTCTATAAAGAAAAATGTAAAAGCCTTTGTAAGAATGTCACAGAAATGGCCCTGTTACAGTAAACTCAACCTAACTAAAATGAATTATTGGTTTTATAGCATCACAACATTTTGCATTCACTGCAAATGATTTCAAAGCAGGCATGTAAATCTGCTAAACTTTATTTCATGTTGTAGTGTTAGAAAAGTTTGAGCACTGGTTGAAACAGTCACTGTATATCCAGCATCATTTGAGACCAAAACAGTGCTCAGGCAACAGCATGAATAGATGGATAGTCTAAGCTTTTATAGCATTTCCTTAAACCCAGCCCAACCCGGGGGGAACCAGGTTTTCTATCAACAGTGCTGACCACATCCACAAACATGCTGCCTGCTGTGGAGAGGCCACACAACTGTGCTCTGTGCTAAATATAGGTCTACATACATATGCAAGAGAGCAAAGAAAAAAAACAAAACACAAAAAAAAAAAAAAACGCAGGGACATTTTTCATTCTGTGGTCTGTTTACTTTCATTTTGCCAAAACTGTTTTATAACCAGTCATTCAAATGGTCTCTCACTAAGATTAAAGTCAGGGAAAAAAATACAGTGCTGTAAAATGTTTAATACACACATCTTTTCTCACCTTTAATGAAAACCCACTCAGCCCTGTGTAAGGTCAGACTCCATGCACTCCTCAAGTTTATGTTGGCATCTCTGTCTTAAAAACGAGATTACATGAAGTATACGATCCACTAAATTTCTCTTTTGTTGCTTCACCTTTCCGAGTTTCACAACAAAACTGATTTCTCTGATCTAATTGTGGCTGGCCTGAATTTTTCTCCACATGACGCCACTGAAGAAAACCAATAAATGCCCAAAGCCTTTCTTTAAACACAAGCAACAGTAAACATGCTGAGCTTCAGCAATGACACAGCCCACCCCCCCACTCCCCTTTGACCTGTAAGTGCAGATCCCCCCTCGGGTGAATCAGTGTAATTTTGAATTTGGCTCACTATTACATGTCAGAGCTTGTCTCTATGCATTTCCGTCCGCAGCTGCAGAAAACATAAAACATGTTTGAAAACGGATTATACGCTGCTGCATGTTCTGTTGCACTAAAATGAAAAGTGACCACTCCATTTGTGGGAGGCTTTTTAATCACTTGGAAAATGTTGATTCTGGCTGACATGACTACACTCTGACATCAAGTCTTGATGATGCTGAGAGTCAAGCTTCTGGTACTAGAGGGCGGTCTTACGCTAATGTCCACAGGGATCAGTGAAGGCTGTCTGGAAGGTTCATTAAACATCAACTGCTATGATGTTGCATGTTTGACTGCTTTTGCTGGAGCTCTTGCTGCCTCATCCTCCTATAGGTTCTTAATTACATCCCCAAGACACTCACATGAGGAATCAAAGAGGATAGAGAAGCTAAACCCTCACACATAGTACATATCTTCTCCTTGGATAGTTGCAACATCTTTACAAGGCTTTCAGCATGCAGCTGAGAATGCGACCGAGTGCCGACTTCTTTGTGCCCACAGCAGTCAATGACCGTACTTGCTCTGATGAATGAGGAGTGTTGTGATGTCCACTTGGTGTTGGCCCCTGGACATGGCATCGAGGACAGCTTCCTCCTGGGTCCTGTGAAGTTAGAAAGTAGCTGCATAAGATCAGTATCCGAAACCCCGTGATTGTGCTATCACATCCTTCACCTCCCTGCATGTTAAAGGGTCAGTTCAACTCAAGCAGAAACAAAGGGCATCTGTTCATGTTCATGTTGGTCAGCATTGTTTACATTCATGTTATTTGCTAGTGGGTTCCAAACTTTTCAGACTCATGGCCCACTTGAAAATCTCAAAAATGCCCATATCTGACCCTATGACAATACGGAGGTCATATAATACATTCTCAGAGCACTTTTTGTTTAAATGATAATAATCAAACATTCAGGATTGAAATGAAAGCAAGTGAAGCTCAACTTTTTTTTTATGTTTGTTCTTTTTTGTGTGACAACACTTGTTGATTCACATTTTGTCTCACACTTAATTCTTTCTGTTGCTAACTGGCTATCCATTTTGATACTCCACTTTTTGCCATGGATATAATCTTTTGGTGCACCATCAGACTGAGACGTACAGGTCCAGCAGCAACATAAAAGTTCTTATCATTGGCGTATCACAATGGCTGGCCTTAATATGAAAAAAAAGGTTTTCAACAATGCTTTTAAAGATAATTTCATATTAAAACATTTAAAATTTATGTTTGTTCTCACCAAATTCTTACTGCATTGCAAATGCTTTGTCGGCCAACTTACAATACCTCCGCAGCCCACCAGTGGGCCCTGACCCAAAGGTTGTGTACCACTGTACTAAGGGGTCTCTTCTTCCCTATCTCTGCTAACATATTACAGCATATGCATTATTGCCACCGGATTTAAATCTGCAGTAATCATGTTCACATGATAGACAAGGTTAAAAAAACTGGGTTCCATTAATAAAAAAACAACTCCATAGCATTTCAACTCAAGTGGTTTTATTTTAAAGTTACAGTGTTTTTAGTACATTTCCTTCTTTATATATCCTCTATTGCATCTTAACAAGGAAACACTGTTCAGGGAAACAAAAACTGGGAATAATACACCAAAAAGTGTTGATTGCAGCAAGCAAGGAAACCTGTTCTTTACACGGTCTATTTCAGAATTAAACTGTTCAAAGGCATGTTTCTTGCACGAGACCTGTTGTCTTGGTTACTCTGGATACGTCTTATAGCAGTCTGACACAGCTTTGGAGATAATGGAGAATGGTGGCTATAGTGTTGCCTCATGTGGAGAGACATGAATCACTTTGCAATTTGAATACACTTTTAGAGCAAACTAGTCTAGTGTAAACAGTGGTGATAGATCTAACAAAGCCATGATCTTACCTTAGAAAAACACACACTCAATCTGCTGGCTATGCATAAGGCAACACTGCAGTCTAATATAAGATTAAACCATCTTGAAGAATGTTGATTTTTAACCCATTCAGAAGGAACATGACAACATTAAAATGTCTGACTACAGTCTAAATTGGGGCTTTTCCTTTAAGCTAGCTCACACTAATAGATCCACTGCTACAAAATATCAGTCTAGCTGTGGGGTGATCAGCATTAATCACCTCTGTGCTGAGAAATGTACCTGTGAAACACCACTGTCATGTTTTATCCACTGACAAACGAAACTCAGACATGCATCTGTAAAATAAAACCTCCTCATCCAAATGTGCTACCTGTACTGCACAGCTTTGTCATCTTTTTTTTTTTTTTTTTTTTTTTTAAGCGGTGGCACAATTTTTTCAGGAATGAGGTGGCACCCCATAGTGAGGACAAACATAGCTCATGGTAACCTTTGTGTTACACTAGTGAGTGAGGCACAACATCAAGTAAAATGAGATCTCCCACAGAGTATGTGACACGCAGTGAGGTGGTTTGGGGGAAATACTGCTTCACATGTGATAGGTGAATAAAGAAGGCCTTGTAGTGGTGTCACATAGCTGTGAAATGATGTTGTGTTTGGGGCACTTCGGTACATGCCACAGTGGGATGCTTGAAACACAAGTGAGTCTAGATTGCAGATGTTTGACAGATGTTTACCATCCTCATTGCGACTGCCTTGTCTCATACACAGTTGGCAGACTGATGCCCTTGGTTGAAGGCACACTGACAGTGAAGTGCTCTCAGAAGCTGTTGCTATTTTACTGGTTGGGCGGTAGAGAAGAAGTATGGCAAGAAGGGTTTGTATGCATTTGGTTACCCCACACACACCAAGCAATACCCCACACAAAAGCTTTTATTTCAGTGTCAAGCACTGGCTGGGACAGTGGTGGAGCAGTTTGAGTTGGCTCCCAACCCACTTGTTGCTATTCAATCATTCAGTACAGTTTTATGGTGAAAAATATAATTATACAAAAAATAAAAAATAAAGATAATAAAGAAAATACAAAAAAAATGTTAAAGTTGACTTGGCAAGTGATCTGCCAAACAAAGAAGAAAAACTGAGCTATCATGTGGGCTGCCAGTACTTTTTAGATTTTCAAGTGGGCCTTGAGTTGGAAATGGTTGGAAAGCAGTTCCGAAATAGCAAAATGACATCAAGGGGACAATAATAATATGAAATTCTGTGTGCAGTAATTATATATTTGCATCTATGCTTATTTCTGTTATACACTGGGACAAAAAGTAACATGGAGATGGCTGAGGAGAACAGAATCCGATGCTGGCATCAAGGTTTTAGGGAAACAAGCAGCCATTATTTCCCAGAGTCCAAAGTGTCTTTTCTTTAAAATCTGTCCAACCAATGAACTAAATTTTAGCAACCCTTCAATTCTTAGTCTAACAATACAAAGCTCGTATTAGTCTAAACAAAAAAGGCTTAGCATGGGGACAGAAGAAGAATGAAACAGAGATCTTCAGTAGAGTGGTTAGAGAGGTAATGGGTACATCCAGACAATTTCCGGCTGCCGACAATGATTTAGACCATTCAGATTAAGCTTCTACCCACGAGGTGGCTTGCCCTCCTGTGGTGATGACGTGTTCACCAGTGAAAACGACACTTCAGCCCACAAAAAGCTTGTCTCTTCCTGGAGCGATGACATTTTTAGCCACAGTCGACATGTTTCCACCTGTCACTGTGACATTTCAGCCCATGGAGATAATCTCTGCCTGGGTCTACATCTCTACCTGCACCAACTGCGTTTTTTACACTCAAAGTGAAATGCCTTTTAGTGGCATTTATTCTGATACTGATAGACCTGCAGTGAGAATGTTTCTGTTGGTATATCTACCCACAAAATTGACGCTTCCATCTGCAGTCCCTAAACTTACTGTTTTCTATCAGCAGTGATGATGCATATCTCTTCCAACTGTCATCACATGTTCTACCAGCACTATATTTCTACCTATAGCTGTTATATTTCTACATTCACCACCGATAATTTGATAGAACAGAATATACTATTTTTAATATTACCATCAAATCAAATGACTACGTGTTGAACGGGTTGCTCATAGCAGTGGTGCTGGCAGTAGTAATCCTGTACGCTCTGTGCGTGCATTTTGTTTATGATTTTGAATTGTGTTTGTTTATTTAGCTAAATGAGGGAACATGTTGCCTGCTTAATGGAGACTTTTGCATTTACATTTCTGGAGATTTCAAACTGCTGATACACACTTTTTCATGTGCTTATAACCCAAAACTATCAAGGGTTAGGGTTAGGGTTAGGCCTTTAAGATCCGTGCTCTAACAGGTGAGCAATTAGTTCACCACACCGGTTACTTTTATGTGTAAAAGGCAACCAAACATATATATTCTCACAATACACAGACCTTGTCAGTCTACTGCTCATTGATAAACTTCTCCAATCCACTTGTAGGCTGTGACTAATTTGGTTTTACTTGACATTACATTATTCACAGCACGGGACAAATTGCGTCCCATACGGATTCAGTACACGATGCAGTATTTTATCTTCAAATACAGGACGATTCTATATTATACGGGAAACCTAAAGGTAGGCTACAAGCAGACAGTTCTTGTGCGTACTATGAAATATAATCCTGCCGGCGCCACTGGCTCACAGTGTGACAAATAAAGACTGAACTCTGCTCATCCTTTTTTACTTGTTCACCTTACCACATATGTGGTGCATGGCTGGATCTGAGTTGCTCTTTGCTGAAGTTCTCGAACCTGAACAACCATCTAGATCATTTTCCCTTCTTCCCTCGACCCATAGGACTGTCTCCTGACTGGATCTTCGTTGCCATAATAACAGTCATGGCTTGATTAAATTAAGGAAAAGATGATGATTTGGGTTAGAATAAGTGCTTCTTCAACATTAGATGATCTCTGTTGCCATGGTTACAATAATAACAATGTGGTTAAATTTGTCAGATGGTCATGGATAATAGAAACAACGTAAACTGCTACTTTCCCATGGGAATTGAATACCGCTCTCCTTTGTCATATTCCTGTGCTTTGTTGACCCGTCCATGCACCCCAACCTCCTCCTAATGCAGATTTTGTCCCTCTATATACCACACTTTTCCCTTTGCTTCTGTCCTAATTACCACAACCACTAGATGTCCCCTCACAAGTGTAAATATGAGTCATAATAACCTGCTGCAGAGACGACCTATGGGCTTGTCTTTTTACAGGAGGACAATCTTGAAAAAGCTGTAATAAACCCATTTCTCTTTACATTCCCAGCATCAAGTGGCAGAAACTAATTTATTGAGCAGTTGACAGAAGAGTAGTCTAACTTATTCATCAGGAAGTGGTTGAGACCAAACAAGAGCTAAAAGGAGAGAAAACTTTGGTCTTTGGCCAGAAACATACCGGTTTTACTACCATAAATGCCATAACCAATCATACCATAAATGTATGTGATAACTTTATTGATATATGATTTGCCACTGAAAAAATGCTCATATCACTTCATGGTTTCTTTGTGGTTTTCTTTAGGTGCAACAGCTTCAAATTATCTTTTATAAGTTTTAAAATCCAAATTATAACAGCATCTGTTTGAACAAGAGTTAAACAAAAGTTCAACAAGCTAGTAACAGATCTGTTTCTGGTTGAGGCCTAATCTAATATAGACAGAAGTCTCTCAACCTCTGGACGGCTCCCTCTTGAAGATACCTGACATGTCAACAAGGTCACAGGAGATTATCTGAGACTCTCATGCATGGGTAGTTGATTAGTTAATAAGTACACAACATGAAATGCCATAATTTTATGGTTCACATGTGAAACAATGTAGTAGAACATAAACCCCATCCTCCTGTGTTCTGATATTCAACCAGCAGCACTTCAGAATTGGACTCATAATTGCCAAAGGGCTACTTGAAAAGTGTACACATATTATACTGTAGACTTCACTTCACTGACTCTGGTGGATTCAGTCCTGTGTCAGGAGTGACTGTTTGCACTTGCACTTTGCATTAACATGCATGACAAGTTGTCTAGATACAGGTGGATTCCAGAAGCAGGTGTAAATGGGGTCATGTTGACAGGAGCAATACTGTCTGGGAAATGTTGGAGCTGTTTAGCATATATACATTGTCACTCTTGATATCTGTTAGTATATCAGTTCTTTTGACTTTCTTTGGACTGCAGAACAGATTTGCATCAAGAGGAACCCACAGGCATTCTTAAGCAGCTGTGGCAGTCAAAACTGTGTTTGATTTGTCCTCTAAAAACAACAGTTGAGAATTATACAGTACTCCTATCGATGTTTAGCTGCAGTTTTGGAAGTTTTCTTGCACTTTCCTTAAGGTCTGCTTTCCCATGATATGGTAAGACCCTCGACAGCATTTACAGTTTGTTAGATGTTACACTTATGGAGGCTTTAGGCACAACTTTTAATTAGCATCAACTAATAAGAAAAAATGTGATGACAATTGTGTGATAGTGCACACACATGGACATGTAAAATAAAATAATTTGTCCTGGAGCAATACAGCCTATTCAAATAATTTCTGCTACAATAATGTCTCAGATAAAGCTGCATTTTTTTTTTTTTTGTATTTGTATTGTTATTTTTGTGTATTTTGGACATGAGATTTAGGTTTTATCAGTTGGGTCACTATACAGGGATACTGTTGATAGTTTTATTCTAACTTATTTCAACATATTATTTTACTTTAGAAAAATAAAATTAGTTAATGGATGGTTCAAGTCATGGGATCATTCTGACCAGAGCAGTCACAAGGGGTGTGTGGATAATGAGGCTGCACAGTGACCTCCCAGTCTTGTTTTTTATATTTCCATGCATATTTATTAATTTTAATACATTGAATTTTAAGCCTGTAGACCATATTATGTGTTATCAAGGTCATAAAATCAATTACTTTTTAAAAATATATTATTTCTTGAATGAAGTTCATCCCATATGAAATGTGCAAAACTGCTGGCATTTAATTCATTTGGTTGTGTAATTATGAGGGATAATACAGATAATCAGCGACATAGCTAGAAGCAAATGTGCAGCTCATGATGACCAAGAACTCATGACTTTTCATTCGTTGGACTTGTTTCTTTTAACCGTAACACAGCACTGCGTCACATAGCATAGGTCTGAGTGAGGACAGGTACACATGCTATAGAGGTGTTGTAAGGTACAGCCACCCTGTGATGTCTCCTGAGTCTGACACAGCTCTGTAAAAATCTTGGAACTTTATTGGGAAAACAACTTCTACTAACAGTGAAACAAAATTCCTAGCAAATATTAGGACTATGAGCTTACACACACATGTACACACACACACACACACACACACACACACACACACACACACACAATACAATCAAGGTCCATCTATGGGAGAGAAGGAAACTCTTTTCTTTCTGGTAAATATGAAATCTTGCATGTGTCACTCCTTCTTCCATCGTGTAGCATCCGCAATATTACTCATGTCTGTCCTGTATGACACGCCAGGGAGAGAAATAGGAGGACGGGGGGGGGGGGGGGTTGGGTTCCTGACACGAAGGAACACACACTACTATACCATACCATACAATAGTTCCCCAACAACAATGGTAACAATGAGCCGCACTTCCACCGTACATTCTTAAATGAAGAGTTCAGATAAGTGGCTAATGCCGCGTCAAGACAATGCGTATAATTTCCTGAAGAACTCAAATACAAGATTGTATATGATCAAGGTTGAGTTGGCCTTACGTTTTTCCTGCCAGGACATGATTTTCTGCTATAAAAGGACACACAATTATAAATATGACGAAAATCAGAATGGATTTTTCTTTTGGAACAAGCAATAGAAAGTTGAAGCAAATGATTCATTTCTGAAATGGATTGGAAAATGGCATGTCACAAGGGGGGCTGCATTACTTTCATTGTAAAGCTACCTAAGTAACTTTGAGTAGATGCTTCTTTCAAAAACACAAAGTAAAAACTCCTAAAATGAAGTAAAAAAATCTTAATATGAAAATATTTTTGATCATATATATATCTATATATATATCTATATATATAGATATATATAATGCGTATGTCTGTCTGTATCTGACTTTTCTCATTGCTTCTTGCTTCTTGGCACTGAGAACTGTCAGTTCAGGTGGTTCAGACATCTGGTAAAGGTGACCCATGGGGGGGTCCCTTTGAAGTCATTCCAGGCATGATGGGTTGACCTCAGGCCACACCCAGACACACACAGAAGGGATTATATCTCCAAATTGGTCTGGGAACACTTGAAAATGCAGGGCAGAAAAACATTTTGACTACTTTGTGTCTGATCATCATGACAGACATTTGGCACATCCATTGGGTGACGCAAAGTGAGACTTACACCATATTTTTTTCCATACTAAACCCACATTCCATGTTGGAAAAGGAGGTAATAATGGAAGATAAAAACTGATAATTCTGCATGGGGGTGTAGTTAAAGTTAACTGCACACAGTGGGAAATGTGTACGCCTCTCCAGGCACTTCTGTGTTTTCCTCTGTGTGACGCTGATTTTGTGCACTGCAGTTTAAGCTGAGACCTTGGAGCGCCGAGAGCAGCGCCCTAAACCACAAGTCACATAGCTTTGAGGAGTCACATGGCTACATCCAACCAAGCATTCAGCAAAACACTCAGATGTGTTCAAACACATATCTCATGTCATCGTAGCCATATGGCCTTTAAAGCACCTGATTAACAGCTGATTCATACACTGTTTCACGACATATCTTGTGATGTAAGTAAAGGTTTGTTTACACGGCACATATGGTGACATACCATGGGTTAATAATGAACATTCAGAGCAGAGTTTCACTGCAGTTGTTTCTGCATAAATTTTGCATCTGGTTGCACAGTTGTGTCTTGTTGGAAATTATTAAATGGAGCCAGAAGTATGATAATTCTTCAAGGCTAAACAATATCTTCTAACTCAGTAATATACAGTAATGTGTAATATGTCATAAATGATGTCAGAACATGTTATTGGACATTTCAAAAGTCACAGACAAACAGCACTGTTTGTAACATTTATAACCGCATTTAAAGTGAAAGCATTAGAAGTTTTACACTGCCAGCCACCTGAAGGTGGGAAACAAAAGCCTGCCATCATCTCTCTGACCTCATTACACTACCACCCTGAGCTCTCTCCAAAAATCAAGTGTCTTTTGTGTGTCTTTATATTCCTGATGCAATGAATTGTACAAATAGGTGCAAACAGTCAGACTGTCAGAGATTTATGTGTTGCAAATTAAAATGCCCTGCTATTTAAATAGTTTTGTGAAGAATAGAGAAAAAGCTTGAGCAATCACTGCATTACATTTGCATTTCCTCTCACCTGGCCACTCATAAAGTGGGTGGACTTGTTGATGTGTCAGTTTTGGAAAAACTGACACATGTGGCCCAACCAATTGATGGTGTGAGAGGGGGTTCAAACACTCTTTGATAATCTAACAAGCACTACAAAATATGATATTTAGAAAATCATTATAGCATTTTGACCTTTTTCTCCCATACGGGAATAAGCACTTCCCCTGCACTGCAGTCCTGATTGCTGCTAACTCGCTCTTGTTTTAGAGACTGTAAAGAGGCATGTGCTTTCTCTAATGCACAATGAGTCACCATCTGCCTCATTTCACCTACCCACAAGGACTATCAAAGGGGGCATAATACATGTGCAAAGGTCCCTGACAAACCAGCAGGAATCACTACTGCAGTGACAAGAACATGATCCCTCACCGACTTCCCACTTGCAAACACTGCTATTTGTGTTTGAGGAGGAGACGAGCTGGAAGGAGCACCCACTGGGACTAAACCCAGGTCTGTGTGGTGGTGGGCAGGAGTTGTGTCTCATGTGACTCCAAAATCTTAAATCAAACACACTGACAGATGTTAAACATTTAATGGGTCTGTTGCTTTTACAAATATATAATATAGACTCAAGCAGGCCAATAATAATAATAATAATAATAATAATAATATATATATATATATATATATATATATATATATATATATATATATATATATATATATTTATTTATATATATTTAACTGTTAAAAGGTGAGAAAATACAGCTGACAGTGAACAGGCAGCTGTGGTCGATACTGATGGCGCCGCTACATGCTGGCATGGATACCATTTATTTAGATGGAAGAATACTTGTTGAACTGTGAGTTTTATATTACCCTGTGAGGCCGGGTCAGATCTGGAAGTGATTCAGAGATAGTCATAGGAGGATGCAGTTCCAAGCTTTTGTAGGTGTGGAGTGAGTTCGCAAAACAAAAATAACTGCAAATAACTGAAAGTAACTGCAAATCTTTCCACGGAAAAAAATAAGAAATAAAAAAAAGAAAATGTTGTCTTTAATAGCTGAATTATTTTTTTTTTGTTTTTTTTCCATTGTGACAAGAATTTTCCATGCAACATATATTAATAAATAAATCACAACACAAAAAGCAAGGTGTGAAGGGGTGTAATGCATTTTGGTGCTGCTTTGCAGAGGGCAGCATAAATCTGCCAATAATAAACACAAAGCACAGTCACTAGTTTATCATTAGAAATTAAGATCCATGCCAAAATAAAAAAAAAAGGACTGTCCAATTGTTTGATTTATTTTATAATTAGGCACTTCAAATCTTCCCTACTCATAGACAAACTGATGAAAAAATGTGTTTTAATTATATTTTCAGTGTGAATTTCAAGATCAAAAGTTCCTTGACAGACTGAGCCCACAGCATCCACAATAGGCCCATCACATTGCCAACAATGACCCTTTAAACATTAGCATTGTCAATGAGGAAGGATTTTACCAGTAACCAATCCTCCCTCATCCCTCCAAACAAATCTTTTCACGACTCCGTCGATGCAGTTTCTACACTACTAGTTACACAAACACAAATAAACTGCATCCCCAGTGCCTCAAACAAAGTGTTGATTACATTGTGGCTTTGACATTTGAGGCAGCCTCTTGCCAAGTCAGCCTAAAACTCATTGCTCACCCTGTTCATTACCTCCCATAATAACCCTATTCAGAGACAGCGGGGCCCAGCCTCGGCCCAGGGACCCGGCAATAATCCCCTGCATTAATTAGATGACCCCCAGAGACAGCTGGTGCAGCATTGGTGGGCACAATGACAGGCTCTCTGCTTATTGTTTATGGCTGACTGTAAAGTGTCCAGCAGTGGGAGAGATGGGAGAGATCAGGGAGAGGAGGAGAGGAGGTGGTCGGCTGAGGGCCAATCAGTCCAGAATGAACAGCAGTGAAGTAGAAACATCTTTTCTCTTTTTCTCTCATCTTTTTTCGAAGTTGTTATACTCAGTTTTTCATTTCTTGAAAAAAGTCAAATATGATGCTGCATGATGAAAGTATTACAGAGACTTTGAATAAAAGTGGACGTACCCTCCTTGACATCAACCATTGGTTTCTGAAGAGCAATTGTGAAGCTCAGAGTGGGCTGCTCTGACTCCCAGTCAGAAGTAATGTGTGTCAAAATCATGTTAATAAGCTCACTACTTCCCTGTGTTTGGTTCACAGCGCAGCCTACTGTGCAGCATTTACAGTAGCTGCATATGTGATGAATGTGAAAAATCACTTGACCACAGCGATGTGACAGACTCTGAATTCAAACTCTAAGCTGGCAAAATTAGCTATACTCAGATGCTGACAAATTTGTTATCTCTCTCTCTCATTAGCCAAGGGTAGGCTACTGCTGTTATTCCAGTGTTTCAGAGAATATCTAAGCAACAGTTAGGTAACCACTGAATCAGAAGATAGTCAACATTAAAGGACTCAATAGGCATTGATTGGGACATCACTAATCTTAAGTATGTTTTCTTTTTAAATAAGGTGCTGGGTTTCTAAGACTTGGGGTCTTAGACCAGAGGGCCATCAGAGTTAATATGCAAAAGCCAAAAACTGACCAATTGTGATACAGAAGTAATCCCAAATTTCCTCCTCTCTCTTCACTGCTGCAGCCCGCTGTGACACTGAAGGCGCAGGTAAAGATCAACATGAAAATAACTGTTTATAGTGTGAGATGGAAAATGTCCAATACATTTGACAAGACTTAAAGCAGCCAGTGTAGTTGAGCTTCGGCTATAGGAAACACCCCCTCTGAACAATATCAGATCATTATATTAGACCTTATATTCCTATCACAAAAGATTGAAGAAGCTTTTAGATAGTATTAGTTAACTTTGTTAATGCTTATATTTGCTTACTGTGTGTTTTCCAGTCTGATTTTCTTAACAAAGCTCATCAGTGCAACAATGTTCTGCAGGCACATCTTAAATCTCATACTGTGCATCAGATGAACATGAAAGGATCACAGGTCAGTAGTTGAGCCTTTAAAACCAGTCACAGTTGTTAGCATAATAGCATGACAGGAACATGACTGAAACAAGTGCACTGGAATAAATTGAAAGAAACAAGTGTCTGACACATTCCTTAGATGCCACAATCTACAAGACTGTACCGTTTGTAAAACTGATGCATTTTGAAGGGCTAAACACTTACCAGACACCTGTGTGGTCTTTAAAGGAATGCAAGAGGAAAATCTTTTTTTTAATGTTTTTTTAATTATGGCTTTAGGCTTCACAATACAAATAATAGTAAACTAATTTGTAAAAAAAATAAACAAATCTCGAAACATACAATCTTATTTCTGTTTCTGGCCATTAGGTTTGGATTAGGAACCACCGCTAATACCTGATATATCCTTGACGAAAGGAATATGAGAGCATGGAAAATGGTAATTGGACTCATTGACCAGGTTTAGTTAAGAAAAGTGCCTGAGGAGAAAAAGAACATGGGATGTATGAAACCTTAATAATCCTTCTGGTTTTCTGCACGCCTTTAAGTAAAGCAATGTTTTTGGAAAAGTTTAATATATTTTATAAAGTAAATTATATAGTAAATTGTATAGTAAATTAGATCCGATATACTTAGTACTGAATGAAGATAAATTTATACAGAGTTAAAAATGTGCTGCAAATTTAGATAATGTTGAGTTTTTACTTTGTACTGCAGAAATATAATCTCAATTAACGGACAGGATCCAGCGGACATCAAAACAGTTCAGTAGTTCAGAGCTCGTGATTTATTGCCTTTAGGTCTGAAACGAAAAACCCATTAAAACCATTGTTCGCACTCTCATTTATAACATGCAGCAAAGAAAATAAATAATCAAGGCTAAAGAATGGGACGTTCATTTTTAAAGATTAAAAATGGAATACTAAACACCTTCCTTGTGTGCACACCTCATGTAATTATGTTTTTGTTTTGTTTTGTGTTCATTTTGAAATCGTACATGTATTTACAAAGTATTCACTCCTTCATGCAACATTACAAGCGTTCATTTACTTCTCATTAGGGATCATCAGAGTGAAACACACAAAGATCCACACACACACACACACACACACACTCACACACACACACACACACACCTGCTACTTCAGCGTCCTCATAATTCACTACTTGTGCTATCCATCAGTGCATTATCATGATAGGTGGCAGAGACTCTTTGAAGCATTTATATGAAGCTGTGGTCTTGCGGAGCACTCAGTGACATTTGGTGGCGCGTCCCAACATAATTGGATGTACTCAGAAATCCCTCTTCAAAGGCTAATAAAGCACAAAACAGATTTTTTTGACACATTTTATGATTACATTAAGGGGGAAAAAATGCTTTATGGTTGTACCTCAGCACAGGCTAAAGCCATTAATTGTTCAAGGTTTCACCTTGCAGTAATGAAGCAGTGCAGGGTTTAATGGGCATGGATCTGCAAATGTTACAGCAGCATAAAACTGGAATGTAATTATTTTGGCCCAATTAAAATATGACATAATTATTCTGTTGGAATTAGGCAGTGATATTTGAGAATCAGGAGAAGTGTGCAGCTCGATACAGAACCAGTAAGTTCAGGACTGAGAACTACAACATATGACTGAACTGAAACCAAGATGTGCAGTTAGATAGCTGGCTCTAGCCAAGGCTTGAGTCTCCATCTGTCCACCCCAACCCATTTATTGCAACACACAAAGACAAATGTCAAATTCAAATAATCCAATTTTTGTTTTTTTTTTCTTTTTACTGAATTTAAGTTAGAAAATATAATTTGAATGAATTTGCCAAGGATAAACCTTTATACTGCACCTTTAATAGATAAAATCCAGTTCAAGGTGCCCTGAATTAAAAAGGAAAGAGAAAATTAGGATGGTAGAATTCAAAAGGTACAAGGACAAGATAAGACAAAGAGAAAGACTAAATAATACAAAATACAAAGGACTGATTTTGTACAGGGAGGAAAGTGGGTGGTGAGAGGTGAAGGATGTTTGTTCTCAATATTACAACAGGTGTATTCAGAAGCTCTCCAGCAGCTTTTGTCTCATTATCTGAGACTGATCAAGGACAGGCAGGGGTGAGGATGTTAAGCGCCCAGTACTCCCACAATGTCCCCCAGTAGCAGTTTAAAACACCTCTCAGTTTGCTCTCTCTTTGGGAGCAGTGGGCAAAGCACCATGGAAAAAAAAATCTAGTTAGACATAAAAGTTGCAAGTTAACTTATGTAAGCACCTTAAATATTAGTATATTTCTATGTCTGTATCTTAGTAACAGTTTACTGACTATACAAACAGCATTGCTGAAAATTACTGCTATTTTCCTGCTTTTCCACTTTGTCTTTCCAACATCAAAATCCCTTTCATTTCTGATGCCACCATATCATTATTTTTTTCTGCCTGCATTCCTCAAACCAATCAGAAACACAATGATATTCAAAGGAGAGCTTCTGAGGACTCTCATTGCTACCTTGTCCTTCAGGATGATCCAGGTGTTTCCTCCATCTGCTGTCTTTACTCCACCACTATCAGTGTGCAGACTCTGGGAGATACATACGTTCTTCTCTGTTCTCTGTTGTTAACCTCAATAAATGTTTTTGTACACTTTAAATTGATCTCTCCTTATTGACATAAGGTTGTTGATAAAGTGTCTGAGCAATGGTCACTAACTGGCCTTAGGCCACTTTATCCTAAAACTTAGACATAATTTCAGTTGACTTGTAAGTTACATCAAGTGAAAGACAGTTTTAAAGGTCCCATATTATATATTGTCTTTTTTTTTTTTATTATGAAGCTGGCCTAGGTGCTGCATAAATGCTGTGAACGTATCAAGGTGCTCAGTCCACAGAAAAATGCACACAGCCTGTATTCAGAAACTGAGCCTTAAAACGAACTGTCAGGACTCCTGTAACTTTGTGATGTCACAACAAAGCAGTCACTGCTGTCAGCCTTGCCTCAAGCCCAGCCCACCAAGACCCACCATCCAACCTTGCAGGATTTGGTTTCTCTGAGTGTTTACCGGAAATCTACTATATTATTATGAGATCACTCAGAAAACAGCCAGCCAATCAGAGGCTCAGACTGGCTCACCGACCTGTTGTTATAAGAGCTCCAGAGAAAAGCCTGAAAGCAGAGATGTAAAACTACACTGAGATGGTTTTTGGTTCTTTCAACCACAAATATATCTTCTTTTGGATATCAACCATAGTTTCCAACAGAAGCAAAATTGCTATGGATGTTTTTGGTCCACAGAGGGTAAATACTAATGATTATGTGTGGTGGCCTCACCAGTGGGACCAACCTAAGGCCAAACTTTATTCTAAAACTGCAATTATATTGCTGAAACCTTCAGAGAGCAAAAGACTTCAATGCCCTTAACAGTAGCAATGACACTGTGTGTGAAAGTCAATGGATTTTAACAGTAACTGTGTAATTATTTTAAAATCTTTGAAATGCTTTTCCAATTACTACCTATTTATGCTACAAAACAATCATTATCTTACAATTAGTAATAATAATTACACCATTTCTGACTTTTTTCCCTGATTGCTGCTTATAACCACTTTGCTTTTTTAATGTAATTGCTGTCTAATTTTGGACTCATTTCAAGGGGGCAATTTTACAGTGTTACTGAACTGTTTACATCTGAAATCCACGGTGTTGTTTTAAAATGATCCCATCATTCAGACAATCATCCCTACTGCCCATGCTTATTTGTGCTAGGAGATCTTTTCACTCTGAAAGATAAGATGCTTTTGATGCTTCATGAATGCATTGACAAGGACATTAGTATGTGTTTAGCATGTGTTTGGTACCATAGGTCATTAGAAGAAGCGTTCACAGCTCTGGAACATTATCATCACAGCTGGAAGGTCAGACGTGGGATCATCCTTGTTAGAGGATGAAAGATGAACAATTGGATGATTATCGTAGTAAGATTCAAGATGAATCAGTAAATGATTTATCCCATGCACATAAGTACCCCAGTATGAGGAGCAGACACCTCAGGCCTATTTCAACTGGAAACTTCAATTCCACACATCAGCCTTTTAGTGCCAATGGCACATGGTCATCAGGATAACAATGATCAATTCAGCAGGCTAACCCGATGCTGCTGGAGATGGCTTATTGATGTGTTCACATTGCAATTGACTCGCTGGTTGAGGCTGGAGCCTTGCAGAATGCTAAGTGGTTTAGTTAACCTTTTCATGGCTGAATTTGATTGTTCTTTTTTTCCCATGTACAAGAAGCCTGAGAGAAAGTTTGAGAGAAAAAGATTGTTTTAATACAACAAATCACTTTGGGAGTTTTTTCTGCAGATGATTTAGACAAGAAAGACACTTACAGTAATTGCAGCATGAAGAAACAAACAGATCCCAGAGTAGAATTTCTCATGTACTTGTACAGGTGGGTAAGTTGTTATTATCTTAACTGCAATATCTGGTTATTGTCTCCTGCTGTTGAAAGGTGAGTCACTAGCTGGTGCCATGAATCATCTCTTCATGCCCACACAGAGCACACACACATACATGCATAAGCGATCATCAGCTTTGGATGTTGAAGTTCCAGGGCCAGTTGTTTTAAAGTCAGGGCTGCACTCTGTGTGCTTATTATCGTGCCATCTTGCCAGCCTGTCCTCCCCCTAGTTTTGCCAGCATTCAGTCAGAAAGCAAGGTCCCAATCTACAATCTTGCAGGGCGTACTTACCACGGCCACTGTGACAATCAGTTCCAGATACAGAGGCTGGGTCTGTGTCAGTGTGCGTAGGTATGTGCCGATCACTTTCAAGGAGAGAATACTGCTTCTTGGTTACACTTCCATTTTTAACCCATAATAATGGGTTTATTTTCAACATTACATCACACAATCCTACTGATTTAGATTACCAAACCAGTTTTGCTGTACATTGTAACCCATTTAATGTAAATGATTTACTTTACATATTACATACACTACATACAATTACACTGTCCATTCATTTTTTTTTTAAAAATTTTATTTTGTTCATTTATGTAGGCAATGAGAGATTTGAAGCAAAAGAGCATTTATTGTGAACAGGAGGAGTAGACTTCAGACATGCTCATCAACTTCCGGCAGGATCAGTTGATGGGAAGTAGCACACAGGAATGAGATGCTTCCAATAACAGGAAACTTCCCCAGAGCATAGACATTCATGGTGGTGATGAGGGATGGATCTCAAGGACGAGAACATTTTCGTGAGAGTGAAACTTCTGGTCAGATGACTGATTGGAGGTGGCCAGGCATCCACAGGTGAGGTGGCGAAAGGGTGGAGATGGGTCAGCAGATGTTCATAGTGCTGAATGACAGCAGAGAGAGAACATTTTAATTCTTTTGGACAGCTTACATGTGATTGGCTGAAGTCCAGTGTGTCAGGTTGTGATTGGCTGAAGATGACAATGAGCTGGTGGAGTTCAGAGACAGCGGAAAGGAGAATGTGTCTCAGCAAGCGTGCGCAAGGGGATGGTCTTCCTGACTGAACTCTCTCTAAGCTTCATTGCACACACAAATAGCTTAACTCTTAGCTTAATGTTACAATAATAATGATGTGATGTTATAACAATTTTCGTTAAACAGGACTTGTCTCACATCTCTAATTTCAAAAATATTTTAACCCTAAATCAGACACTAAATCTTATAATATAAATGTAATATGATATGATTTTACAATAAATATTACAAGTAAAAATACAATGATAATAATAATTAAGTACAATGACCTATCTTTGCTCTCTCAAAGACTGCAACTGGAACTCATATATGATGAACAATAACATTAAATAACAATTACATTTATACTGTGATATTACAGGTATATAGTTAAAAGATCCAGTATGTCTCCTGCTTTTTAATGAGGACACACTGAGCAGGATATGAGCACAGCATACTGCTGTTTTAACTCAGTTTCAGGTCGAGCAAGTTGATAAAAGTCTCACTTGTGGTGACACACATATATGTTACCATGGTCACCAAATTATCTTGCATGAGCATGTGCTATACAAATCCCATATAAATCGCTGCAGGTGTTTTTGTCACACCTGAGTACAACTGCTGTGTGGAGATGTGTGTGTGTCCGAACAAATCGTCCCGGGGGGGAAAAGGAAAACAAAGCAGTACCCACAGTACTGACAGTTTTCACACCAGCCGTAATGAACTGAACCAAAGGGCAAATGCACCAGAGAGTTTGAACTGAACCCGTCAGGTGTGAAGCCATCTAGAACCTGTCCTGAGATCATTAAGGCTTCTCCAGCACAGGAAATGTGTTTTTACCATGTCACAAGTGACCTATACATTAATTTTCAATTAATAACATATAAATAAAAGTAATAACTTGAACTACATTGTTTTAAAGTGGTAGCACTTCCTCAGTCGTTCAGTATTGAAATAACACTTGCAACTCCACAACTGAAGACACATTCATACATGACCATTCATGTATGCTGGGCATGCACAAGCATGTAAACAGGAATCAGATTCTCTACTCTGCAGTTTATTAGTTGCACAAAATACTCTGAACGAGGAACAGCAAAAGGCAATCATAGCATTAAAATGCTGAATTTAACTCCACAACAGCTGCTAGCTAAGACAACAAGGTCAGTATTGCTTGTAATTCGTTATTCGTGTTGCTTTCACAGCTGGTAGTCGAGGCTGATAAGACCCAATCAGGGAGCAACTGTGGGTGTGTGCAAAGGACTGAATTTTTTTCTCTATCTTTTTGCCTGAGGTTTCAAAGTAAAATGAGAAATATTTCAAAGAGTCTCTGTTTAAGTCACTCGAAAATGTGGACGCCAAACATAAACATAGCAAAAGAGATGCGTTTTAAAACTAAAACGTAGTAGTGTGGATGTAGCCTCAAACCGTAGATGACCACGTGATTAGGGTAATGTTTTCAGATTTTGGAAAGGTCCATCTCTCCTGTTTTCTCAAGCTGAGCTGCAATTGTTCTGACGAGTAAAAAGAATATTCTGTGTAAAATCTGCGGAATCCTCCCTTTTATAAGAAGGTGAAGGTTAATTGCAGTCCTGTGACTGTACAAAAACAGGTCTTTTGCATGAAAGTCTCATGTGCTACCTACTCTTCCACCACCACAACCTCCACACCCTACTTTCCACCTTGCTACATAGAGGACACACTATTTCCTGCATCAGAGATGTAAACAGTGAGATAGGAAAAATGTCATTTCCTGACAGACTGCTGCAGTATGTGAAATATTCAGTTAACATCAAGAACACCATGTCCACTCCACTACTCAATGCTAAATTAAGAGATTCTGCCCCAGTAAACATAGTGAGGGCCTGTTATAGACCAATCATTAGCTTTATTGACATCACATTAGAGGCCTCAAAGTGTAGTGTCTTATTAAAGACGTTGATAATGCACAGTTTTAGGCTTTTAGTGTTTCTCTCTTACCATTTTCTAATGGGGTTGCATCATCTTTTTTTTTTTTCTTTTTTGAGGTTGATGAGGTTCATGATCCATTACGTGGTCCTTTCAGTCCTCAATCACCAGTTCCTGTAGAGAGGAGTTCCTGCCAGTAATAGTTATGATGCCAGAATTTAATTTGGGAAAATGGAGAAAAATGTGAATCTATGACATCTGGATTAATACTGACGGGGACTGTCCTTTGTAAAGGGTGATTAAGGCCTGTGTTACATTAAAGACAATCTTGCCTGGAGTGCTTCTTTTACTTTTTGCCTGATCCACTGAATCCTCAGCTTTAATGGACAGCAGGGGAGTCAGTGTGCTCAGCCTGTACTGCCGACAGTCCTCCATCTGTTTATCTGAAGCTGTGATAGATGGGCTGTGGAAATTTCCTCCCCCCTTGTGTAGCTGCAATCAGTCTCCCCATCACTACTGATAACACAGCGTGCCAAAAACACAACCTCACAATGGCAGCAGGTCCTCACAACAAACTAGGTTAATGATGCAGGAGGACTGCCTGTCACCCTCTGGACTCACAGAGGTCCGGCCTTGTGTTTGTCTGTCTATCACAAGAATTTGGTTTTCTTCCCCTGTTAGGCTGCTGGCCTGATAGAAGCAAACATTACAGCTGAGTGACAATGAAGGAACTCTTTACTGGGGCACGGATGCAGCTTTTTGTTTTATATTCTCTAACCATGGACTTACACATCAAATTAAAGGAAAAAGAAAACTGGAATAATTAGTGGACAGAACAGTTTTGCTGTGGTCTTCACTGTCATCAGATCTCAACCCAGTGGAGCTCTTCACAACCAAACATTAAAAACATCAAATAAAGGGATAGTTTTTGGATGAATGCTGTTTTTTTTTTGTGTTTTTTTTTTTTAATATATCACACATCGCAAAATAAAAACCTATTTATGCCTCACATGACACTACTTGTGCAGAAGCACTTGCAGTGGAGAGCTGAAGCCATCCCAAACAAAAGCACTTATGATGATAGATCAGCGCTACTAAAAAGCAACTTTTATTTTTCTTTCTTTATTTATCTGTTTCCTGAATTTGCACCTTAGGTTTAGTGGAATTTTTTATTTAAAAAGTAAAAATATGAATACAAAGGCATAAAGGCATAAGTCCAGTGATTGAGGTGTTTTGAGCAGTGCCTTGACTAACCTACTGGTTTTATGTTTTACACTAGCTACTAGTTACTAGTTTGCTTTTCACCATTTTCTTTATCATGGTGAATTATTATTCATGCAGGTTCTACAATTACAGCCTGTCAAGACATCCACAGGGTTTTTCACAAGAAAGTGAACAGTTCCAGCTTCACTGTCTTCTGAGACTTTGCTGACGCATCCGTAATGATAGCCTTCAATATTTATTTTATGTATAAACAAAAATTGTTTCAGTTTTGCTTGTACTGTCTCTGTAGCTTTTCAAATACCTGCACGTCTTCTTTATTTGTTACAGCAGTAGCAAATCATTACTTCAGGCCATTATCGAATGACTTAGTGCCATGCAGAACTGCAGAATTCATGACCCTTTGTTAATGATTATCACCAGCCAGAGAGTTCTGTCATAATTTGGCAACCCCGAAGTTGTTTGCATTAATGGCTTCTGACAGGTCTTTAAAACATTGGTAAATGATTTATTAATCATTAATAAAGTCATTAGGGTGAAATATAAACCCTTTATAACAGGTGCCTTATTCTAATTGCTGCATTTATGGGCTGGTTATGAGCTCCTAAAGCTGTGAGCAGTGTTGAACAATGTTGGACTGACACGTTCTGTTGTGAGGAAATGAAGCACAGATGAACAAACAAATGTGCATGTGGTGGAAAGGAAAATGTGGTCTCTGCATTAATCCCACCAATTATCATACTCACTTTTTCATACAACTTCACTTTGTCATTCAAACTCTCACTCATCCATTTATCTCAATTCCCCATCTGTCCTGAAGAGTTAATGTCCCCTGTCGGCTCAAAAATACATTTAATTTCATTACATCTTCTCAACTCCTGCCACATATTGCTCCATATTATTTCATTAAGCGCACACAGAGCTGAGACCTCGGGTTTGGAGCATTAAAATGACTGAAATATAGTGAGCTTGCTGAAATCCACCACGGTGAGGCAGGTAATTAGCATTAAGGAAAAAATTTGTGTCATGATTTTCATGCTGCTATTAATTACTGCTTCACATGCATTGGCTGGGAGTAACATAATGCCTGAATGTGTCCCAGTAACTTTGCTGAAGAGATTATTTATCATCATGGGTTGTAATTATACCTGGGGCTCAGCAGATTCAAATGGATTTGCTGTGGAGCTGATAGCATAAATGTTTGATGAGATGATGATGTTTTCATTGATGTGTGACTGGCTGTGCATTATAGCCGGAGAAAGGCTTACAGGTTCCCCTCACTGATAGTGTTTGCCTCAATCATTGTTGATAAGATTAAGGACTTGGGGAAGAGGCTTGTCACAATATACTGATTCCACACAAATATCTCATTTGTCAAAGGTCAGGAGTGTGAAATAAGTTGTGAGCAATTACCGTCTAACACCCGTGCATTCAGTCACACAGGCCCGTGGGTCATTAATGTGCAGCCCTATGACAGAAAACACATGCCCTTCTGTGACTTCAGATTTCTCAGGGAACATGCAATTTTTTCCTTTGGCTCTTGATTTAGATAATGAAAAACAAAAAAGTGTGTAATGTGGCAGATGAATGCACTGATGTATTTACCTGATATTTCTGTAAATGTCTTTGTGATAATACAACACAGAAAGGTGGTTCAAGTCAGTATCTGTAGACTCTCCATTTCCAAGCCTTGATTCACAACCGGAACTAGGAGCCAGAGAGGAGAACTCAACATACACACCGCCGTCAGTAACTGGTAGATTCATGTGTCCATCTGCATTGGATGTTGAAATTAATCAGTGGACACTGAGGAAATCACCGAGGACCGACTAATCACCTCAGAAAGACTGTGCTTTTCAGTTGATAGTGGAGAGGAGGGGAAGTTTCCTGCTGCGGTTTTGCAAAGCAGTGACAGGGATGATGGAGCTTCAGAGCCTGATGAAGAGAAATAGGCCTACGACGATACGGGATCCATTTGAAGATGAGTATGTGTACTTCTTTTGCAAAAACCTTTCTTTGCAATATCACAGTAATAGTGCATTTAATGCATGCCTGTGAGCATCTTGGCCAAATGCTGTTTCTGTGGGAATATATGTCGTGAACTTAGTTTGAAAAAACTGACTGTTCTTTAGAAAAAGTTTACTCTGTGTAAAAGTTATTTCTTTGTGTTTATGTGTTTGTGATTTTATACTGAACTGAAGAATTACTAGAAATCTATCTGCAAGTGTAGAGAACATTGCAGTAATTATTGTCCTATTTTTTATTTATTTATTTTTTTTCAGAGAGAGGATTCATTGCTGCCAAGGCCCAGTGAACCACATGCAGCATCTCTCCAGCAGCCACCACCTCCTCCTCTGCATCCTGATATGTAGTATTAAGTCATGATTCAGTCCCATTTCATCCCAGTGCCTCTACCATTTGTTGAAAGTAGAATGGCAGACAACATGTGATATATAATATTGATATATAAAGTCATAACTAAATGATATTGTGAAATTTCATTTCATACATTTATTATACATTCCTCCAGGGACGTGCACAGACCGTAAGAGGGCCAGGTGGTCAAAAAATTAAAAAGGGGCACACAGAACAAAATAAATAGCATAACCTGGTGAATTATAGCAACAAATATTCAAACAGATTGTAACACAGAATCTTAATTTAGCAGTTTTCTCTCTAGATTTGAAAGCTTTTTCAGACCCCTTTAAGAATTATTTATGTATTTATTTTTGTTTCTCAAAATGCAACATATCTAAAGATTTTTTTGCAGGATATTAACATTTTAATTCTTTTTCCTCAGTGAACTCAGCATTCAGCTGATGAATTATAACCCACACAGAGATGTGAATGAGTTGTAACCTGTCTTTTTATATTACTTAAGTTTACGATTTAAGTTTGATTTTCTCTTGAAATACATACTCATTACAGTGTAAGGATCTTCTCTATTTATGAAACCTCAGTTCCTCAGTCCCTGCACTAGCATTCATAAAAAAGCATTTTAAATAAGATGTTGATTTCTGCTTATATTAAGATGACACCAGCTCGAATCATAAAACTATTTAGAGCAAGTTAAATTTAGCTTGAAAGCACATGACAGCAACACTGTGCAGAGTACTCCAGACCTATTTTAAGAGTCACAAACAGATAGTCTGCTGTTTTCTACAGGGGGAAAACTTCGCTTTTAACTGAAAACTTGTGCTCTGTTGACATCGGCCCTACTTCCACATTGTTTGGCTGTCCCACAGATCCGTCTGCTGAATGTCAGGAAAGCCAATCATAACTGGAATATGATTAAGACCATCTACAGTAAGTTATGAACCAGTTGTAGCAACATATTCTCATTTTCCCAGATCCCTTAATGCCAATATTCACAAAGATACCCTTCATCAGAGGGAGAAGATGAGAGAAATACAGTTTCCTGTAGATAACACAGGATGTAAGAACAGTTATGAACAAATACAGACTGAGTCTTCTATGTCTATTGGTTAAATTAACAAAGTGCAAATTGCTTCAATAATGTCTGACAGGGTGAGAAAAAATGATCCGACAGCTTGCAAATAACAGTAAACAACACTGTAGCCAGAATATCTAAGCAACTTTAATTTGAGGTAGAATTGAACACACCCACAACTTACTATTTATCCCCCATTGCACAGGAAGACTGTAATTGCGTGCAACTGATACTGTCCTGTAAAAAACGCCTTATAACAACTCATAGTTAGAGATATTCCAAGACCATCTCTATCTTCCCAAATCTGATTCCGATATCTGGACTTGTGTGTCGGTCAATACCAATCAGATATTACTGTGTTAAAAAAATATACTACTGTACTACTGTATGCTATTAATCTTGTATGGATGTGATATGACTGCTATCGTTGTTGTCCAGCATAGCTCAGCTAAACCCTTAGTAAAACATGAACAGATAAATTAAGTCAATAGCATCTCTCTTTTATTATCTAATTTTTATTGTCAATCATGAAAAATAAATATATAAGAATGAATAACAATTCCCACACTAGTTGCCCTAACACTAGTGCTGTCCCTCAAAATTAAAGCCTTGCATAATGCACATGTTGCATTTTTACTGATGGGACTTCCCAATGTAATGTGTCACCTAATTGCTGATATTTTGCTAACAGCTAATGTCAAATTATTTACGAGAAATTAATTCTTCTTCTCTGGTCTAAAACAGTAGCTGCCAGTGGCTGCACAGGCCCTATGCAGCCTGTGTAGCTCACTGTTTTATAGCAGTGAAGAAGAATTGATTTCCAGGAAAACAGGTGGGAAACTATAAAGTTTCTTAATAATTTTAGGTAGTATTTGAGGCATTTCCAATACTAGTACCTGAATCGGAACAACTCTACCCATAGTTACATTTCATTGTTGGATGACCTCTAGCATCCTTCGTGATTATGATTGAAGCAAAGGAGGAAGTCTGGTGATGCAGTGTAGAGTGCCAGAATCCATATTCAGAGGAGGTTGGGGTGGATGGATAGCTTGCCAAAAACACAGGACCTTGTTTGTTTCCCATTGATGATGGTTAACAGAGTTTCTTTTATCTGGTTCAACAACCTTAACCACATGTTTATTGTTGTTACCATGATTACGAAGGTCCTCTAACCTTAACAAAGTACTTATTTTACCCTAAACCAGAATCTTTTCCTAATTCTAACCAATCATGACCATGCCCCAACCTCACCTGCCTGTGTATTATTGTTGCCATGATGGGAAAGGTCTGGTGCACCAGCAGCTAGTAGAGAATGGGCTGCATCAGAAGGACCAACAACCTATATAGTTGTTTAGTTAAGAGGACTTGTTGGTACAACTACAGTAAGTATATTAGGTCAAAGTTGAGGCAGCAAGTCATAAATAGTAGTTTGTAAATTGGATGCTTGTAAAGATTAGATCAGATAATACCTTTTACCTTCATTTTCTCTTCCAAAATTTGATTTCCCTGTGGGATTCATTTAAAACATGTATCATCATTTGACTGCTTCTTTTTAGAGACAGATCCTAGCCATGTTTAACACAGTTTTAAAACAATAGGCATTTTGATCAAAACTACAAAAGACACAACCTGGAATTATCCTTTGATTCTCCACCTTCCAAAATAAACAACAAAAAAAAAAAAAACAGAAAAAAAAAATAAATAAATAAACAGTGAGTAGTAAATAGTAATTTAAGCAGTTCTGTGGAAGACCATCAACAAAAACCAAAATATTAAATGGAGCAGGACATGCTGGTTCAGAATTACAAAACATGTCTAAGGAGGACCATGAATTTTTCATGTTATGTTCTGCAGGCAATTTATACCTAAACACATTGCCCAGAGCACACATGCCCTGTTCCTTTCATTAATAATGATGACCCACAATGCCATTAATGTGACCGCTTTGCAGCTGCACAGATCTTGGGGAAACACTGCACATGCAAGACCTCTTGTTGTTAAGGTCATCCCACTTTGCTACCATACTGTTTACTTAAGTGATCTGAGCTGTTATGTAAAGCCAGGTTACTGCTGGGAAGGGATACACTGGACAGAGAACATGTGCTCATGCATTTCCTATGCAAAGTTGGAAAGAAGTATCTCTGACACTACAACATTCATTAAGGAGAGTCCCAAAAATATTTAATTTGTCCCTGTATAAAAACTGTAAGTCAGTGACTTGTATGGATGTATGAAATGACTGGTTAGGAGTTACTTAGTTAAGTTACAGGTTAGTTATGGGTTAGCTAATACAGCATTACATCTATGAGTGTGGTAAAGATGTCAAGACAAGGGAATTTAAATCAAAAAATCAAAATTACCCCAATATTAGAGATGCATTAACAATATCTTTATATTAACTATAGGTCAGGTGAGGATGCTTAATATGAAATAACATGCTATCAATTCTGCACCTCCCTTCTTTTTTAAAGAGCATTTTAGCATCTTTCAGCTTGTTGCTTTGCTTTAACTGCCCACAGTTTAAATATTATGGTTAAGTCTCAACTCTCTCTCTCTTTTTTTTTCTCTGTCTCTCTAGCAGCAGCTGTTGCAAGAGGCAGATACTTTTTACTCAGAAATTGGTGGAGTCCAAAACAAAGCAAAAAAAAGATCAAGAATATTGAACTTCCCTTTGCCAGTTGAATCCAAAAAATATTAACCTTGCTCTGTGTCTGCTGGCTGTTGAGCTAAATATTGAACTGCTTGATGTATCATCTGCAAAAAAACAAAACAAACAAAAAACAAAAAACTCAACAGATAACATTGTATTTCAATTTGCTCTGCTGCCACCAAGTGACTTAAAAAGAACACTTACAATCAATGCTGCTTGCCTTACACTCTGCAAATGCCTTGCCACCAGGTGGTGTAGTTCACCAAAGTTATCATTTTTTTCCAATTGTAAACACCAGACATGTGCAGACTTATACAATCAGACTTTTCTTTCAGTAGCTTAGTTTAGTTTTCTACTATCCTGCCATCTTACAACCATTTTTAAAGGTACCCTCTCAGGGGAGGGTGGTCTAGTGGTCCAGAACAATTGTACTGAAGGACTATGTTGTCTGCAAGCCCTGACCCTATCAAAGTAAATCCTATCATCTTTACTGTTTGCACAGGAGACTGGTATTGACTAGTCTGGTAAGTTAAGATTTGTTATCACTGGAGCCCCACAGCTGTGAGAACAACAGCGATAAGAACCAGCAGATTGACAGTGGTTTTAAGCTCAGTTGAAAGAATAGTTGATTAAAAATCTACCTTGAGTATCAACACTCTCACACCCCCTGGTTCTGAAATGTATGAAGCACTGTACAACAGCAGGATATTTTCCTTTTTTTTTTTTTTACTACATCACCTCTTTTTCAAAGTCAGAAAATATCAAACTCTTCATGTTAAATCCTAAATCCCCGTAGTTCTAGAGCATGTTAAGCCACAGTCCTAAAACTAACCTTTATGATGTAAACCTAAACACATCCTTTTAATTGAATTGAATATTTTGGGTATTTTGTAGTGTGTTAAGTTATGTGCAGAAGCATAGCTGTAGAACTGCTAGAGCCTGAATGAATGTGTGATTTTCCCACATGAACAGAGGGGGGAACTCAGCCCACTTTGGGCCATGGCTTGGTTTGGGCTGCAGATGTCTGCTAAGCTCACCTCTTTCTAACTCTACACCCCAAGATTTTTTTTTTCAAACTTGAAGCCTTCAGTCTCACCTGCAATTCATCAGACATCACACAGCTCCCTCTGGAGCTACAAAAAGCTTTATACGCCTTTTTTTTCATATATAGTATCCCCCAAAGCCATGGAGACACACTTTGACATGGAAAATATGTGGTGTTCTCCCTTCACTTTCCAGAAAAGCAGCAATTTTATCACATTTGCTCCCTGAATCTTGGCTACTCCTATGTATAAGGAGATAACAGTTGCCTGTAAGGGTGTCAACTAATGTGTGTTAAATGATGCAGAGCTCTGTGATGTAGCCAGTGAGTGCACTTAAGACCAAACTACATGGTCTGGAATGGACAGAGAAGCATGTAAACTATACTATAGTGTGTGTAAGTAGTAATTTCAAGAATCATTATTCAACAAAGGTGATAATACTAATAATGTGATGTGTTTGTTTGATTGATTGTGGTAGCACATTACTGCCATCTTTGAAGTCACTTGCTGGTCCTATATGATCTCCACCCTGGATTTCTCCCTCTGCAAATTTGGACTTTCTGGCTCTTTTAACCAGACTTCAAAATTTCCCTTCAGAAACTACGAGTCACATCCTGTAGAACCACAGGCCATGTTTTTTTTCTCTCTCCTGCTTACGGTTACACACAGTGGTGATCCTAGACTCTTGTGGACCCCAGGCTAAGAAGCCCATAGAAAAACACCCCCATTTGAGATTACTGGTAGATGCTACAATTTACAGATATTCCCTGAATGCCTCACATGCAGGCAATGGGTAGATGCCAGCTACAGCACACATCATCAAGGGTCCAACTTTAGGGGGGGTTGGGGCAACAGTAGTGCCCTCTACAGTGTCTTTAAGGAAGGTTTTAGGTTTATAGTGGTCATTGCAAAAAGCTCCAATATGAGGGCCATCAGGGACCAATTTTACCCTCAGGGGCCCCAAGCATTTGCCTCTTCTGACAGTGCATCTCTGGTTTCACATAAATTAACCAACCACAAGTCAAATCCCTTGTTACTGACCTTGACCTTTGACCTGCACCCACAGGGACACAGTGACGAACAACTTTCCATTAAAAATTCATTGACCTTTATCATGTATTACACACACAGGCTGAGATCAACTGGTTCTTTCATGAATGAGTCTATCAAAGGTGAAAAAGACACGACATGCTTGTCTCATTGGCCCTCTCACACCGCTCATACTGGAGCGGTGCTTCTGGAAGGATGCAACACTTTGCTGGGAGTTTGATGATGACAAGAGGAACTGAGAACTATCCACCTTAATAAATAAAAAAATAAAATAAAATAATAATAATAATAATAATTAAAAAAAAAAAAATATATATATATATATATATATATACAAAGATATATATATATGAGAAATTAATAAATAAAACAGGGAAGCAAAAAATAAATAATTCATATAAACTTAAATGAACAGCTTTTTTTCATTTTTAAATTTTTAATTATATGGAAATATTTTCAATGTGCACACCAGTTGTGTAAATGTTGCTCACTGAGGTTTCGGGCCTTATTGATATGCTAGTTGTTCTCCACAACCAGATATTATGACCATGAAACCTTGGGAAGCAAGATAACAAGAGATGAGACGGTTTGGTAGAAAGCATTATTATTGTGGTAGTCACATTAATGAACATTACTGAATGCAAAGGCAATTAATTACTGCTTGCATCATCACCCTGGAAAAAGTGTTTAATTATTTTTTGATGCACTCTGTTGCACTCAGCGAGCCTCATGGAGTGTGCTCAGGCTGACAAAATGGATGCTGGCAGGGAACCAGCTAAACTGTAGTTTCACTGCCTAATGGCCATTGTACTGACAGGGCAGATGGTATTTCTTGACAGTGGAGCTGCACCGGGGCCGAGGTCTGCTGCAGAAGAGGTGACACTGCTTCATTTTGAACGTTTTTTTTTTTTTTTTCTTCTAATGATCAGTGTCCGCAACTGCTGAACATAAAGATACAAGAGCAAATAATAACTGTAGATATGAGTTAGAAATGCTCAGAAATACTTAGGTCAGTTGTCCTCTTCTTCCTGTAAAGCACAAAAATTAAATGTTTTATTTATTCAGTGTGTCCTTATTTATTAAGTTATATTGTCTGTCTGTAAATTTTATTTTGCACTGTGGAGGTCAAGTAGGATGACGCCTTCTCCACACAGACAGGACAATGAAAAATAAATAAGTAAAAGTCAAATTTAAATGTATTAAATCTTTATTACAGTTCAATGTACTGTTCAATATACACAGTTGAATATGAGCATTTAATACTGGGAACAGCCTATTAGTTATCCATTAAGTGTTGGCTGTTAACTGTAGAATGTAAACTCAACCAAACAAAACCCTATGTCCTCATTAGTAGCTACACCTCTGTCTCCAAAATAAATCACAAAATATGTCATTTCATGAAGAAGAACAGGAAGAGCAGCAGCTGGTTCAGGAGCCCTCTACTGGCTGATGACGGGAACACAGGAGGAAGTCAGGTAACATTATTATGGAGTCAAAAATCTGCGTGGGGAGGAGGTTGAGGTCAAATCTTAACATAGGAAATGACTGTTTTTGTCCACAATGACCACTATCTTTCTTTAATTGTAACCTTGACGACAAAGCTCATGGCATGTTCCCTCCCAAAACCCAACCAAGTTGGTTTTGTGCCCAAACTTAATCAAGCCTTAACCATAACATTGGCACATCAGCTGGGTGAAGTGAACAACTGTCCTTGGAGTCAAGACCCTCAGGGCCCACCAGATTTCCAGGTTTGTTGGGTGGTAATAAGTTTGTAGTATGTTAGTTAGTTAATAATATAATGTAAATAAGTATGTTAGTGCTAATTTGCTTGGGAATAGTGTATCTGCAACTGAAAAAACAACAACAACAAACAAAAAAACAAAACACAAATGCAGTACAAATGGAAACATTTAACTTCCTCTTTTCTCAGTTCAGTCCTGAATGTTTGATTGTTATCATTAAAATAATGATAATAAAAAAAATTTTTTTAAATCCACTGAAAACACATTATTTGGCCTCCGTATTGCTATGGGGGCAGATGTGGGCTGCCAGCATTTTTGAGATTTTCAAGTGGGCCGTGAGTTAGAAAAGGTTGGAAACCACTGATCTAGTGTTAAGGCCTTTTTACTGAAGCTTGTGTTACACTAACATTGCTAGATACATATGACTTCAGTAAACATCCATAATCTACTGTAATTACTAACACATACATTACATTGCAATGTTTTATAAGTAAGATGGGCCACTGAGCCTGAAGAGAGCAGATGTGATATTTCTGATGATCCATGTGGCTTTTATCACCTCTACCAAATCATTTTGTGAGAAAATGGGTTCAGCAGGTACCCACATCTTCTTTTTTTTCCCCTTAGGGCTCTTTAGAGGGTAATCCAGCCTGGGGTTTTGTGGCTCTACTATAACGTCTAAGGACTTCTGCCTTTGCTCATGACAGACAAGTCATTATTCACCCTGTTGCTCGAGGTCCTTTTCAACTACATAATCATATGTCATACTGCATTTGATCAAACAGCTGATGCATTCTTAGTTTGAAAAAGACAAACAGTGTAAAGATAAGCACAAGGACTGAAGCAGTCAAACACTACCCAGATCATGTGCTTTATCTGGAGCACAGTGACTTTTTGTCCAAACTTTTAATCAAACAAGAATGGCATGCTGTATCAGAGCACTGGGATACAAATATTTGCATGTCTAGAAGAATCTCTCATGTTTCCTTTTTATAGATTTATAGCTAATGAAATGTCACACTATGAACCGAGACATGCAAAGATTAATAAAAGAACAAGAGTGGTTTAGTAAGTTGGCCTTTTTAGTAAGTTAGTCTCTAAGTCATTTCAAAAACAATAATGCAAAAAGCTCAACAAAATATAACAAATTACTTAAAACTTGAACTGAATATTTTGTCAACTAAATCAACTCCATTACAACTGAGCAAACTGCATTACTGGTTTTGCTTTATTTTATATAAACTCTGAATACTGTCAGGTATAGTTATGTTTTTAACTATATGCAGGATTTTTACCATTTTAAAATTCCTTAAGTTTGTAAATGTATGAATAAACTCAAGAGATACTACAAGAAAATAGCAAAGCTATCTGAATTGTTTTTTGCAAAGATGGAGAAAAAAAACAATCATTCTTTTGTGTAGGGCTCACTGCAGCCTTCTGTCTTAAACAGAACATCCAATTATATAATTAAAAATGTATAGTCTGTAGACTTTTACATTCATAAATTAAAATCTGTTGACTTTGGAAACTACTGAGTCACTAAATTATTAAGTTTTATTAACAAAGAAAGTAGATAAAATTCATCTCCACTCAGAATTCTTCAAAAGAACAGAATCAGAGTATGTCTCATTTATATTCTTTGTACAAAATATGTTGTATAGAACTGATATTTTTTTCTCATGTCTCCACTCTTCCAGTGATTTTGTAATAATCTAAATCATTATGTCAAGAATTCATCTAACTCTAAGGTGACTCTTCAAAGTGTACTAATTTCAGGTCATTATGCCAGACCCACAAGCTTAAGTCAAATGTCTTCTCAGCTAAGCTGGCTTTGACACGACAAGCAGCAGAATCCTTCAGTGGTGGTGCCCAGCTGATCACATAGCTCACAACTTCACAACTTCACAGAGAAACACTTTGCTCAAAGTTCAAACTATTTGAACTGGAGGCAGCGATGTAAGGAATGTTTTTCTGAATGACCTGAAATGTTAATGTTCAGACACATTGGAGGTGACAGGGAACTAATGATGGGAGATCAAAGGGAACTAATCATGGGAGGTGATCGGGAACTAATCATGGGAGGTGATAGGGAACTAATCATTGGAGTTCACAGGGAACTAATTATAGGAGGTGATAGGCAAATCATCATGGGAGATGATAGGGAACTAATCATGGGATGTGATAGGGAACTTATCATGGGAGGTGATAGGGAGCTAATCATGGGATGTGATAGGGAACTTATCATGGGAAGTGAAAGGGAACTAGTCATGGGATGTGATAGGGAACTTATCATGGGCTGTGATAGGGAACTTATCATGGGAGGTGATAGGGAACTAGTCATGGGAGTTCACAGGGAACTAATCATGGGAAGTGACAGGGAACTAATAACTCTGAAACTGAATCCTGTCATTTTTAACCGTGATCACAATAATTTTCAATTAATAATGATGTACATAAGGTACTGAAGACAGACACATTGTATGCACAGTGTCCCAGGAATAGAAGAAGTAAAAAGATATATATATATTCAAATTCACCAAATGATATTAAAGGTGTCCCTTAATCTATACTTTAAAGCGTGTTCCATTTAAGTGAAAATTCAGGGATGGCTACAATATACTCAACTTGGTAAATCCCTTAATAAAATCTTCAGCAGAAGATTTAAATTAATTAAAAACACTTCTAACTGATAGAATTGTTTTCATTTCATGTTTTTCATTTCATGTAAGCCTGAATTACATGTCACTTAAGAGAAAACTTACATACTTCTTAAAATGTTAACTAATTAATTGAATTAGAGCTTTTGAAATTAGGATGTTTTCAGGGATTCCATTTCTGCTTTTCTAAAGATGTATGTCTTTTGGAAAGGCCAGGGATTCATTTATTACAATTGAATAAGGAACTGATGTTTTGTAGTGAATCCATGGTATAAATTTTTATTTATTTATTTATTTATTTTTTATCTCTCCACCTGTTAAAGAATTTGTACAATAGTTTGTGGTTAACTTACAAGAATTACTTCTGATAAACATGACTTTTGATGTCCTTAACAGGTGCACACCAGTCAGTGTTCCCACAAACATTTGCTCCTGTTCAGCAAATGTGAAAAAAAAAGTTTAAAAACCATATTGCCAATGTATCATCTGCTGACACCTCGCTCCTGACAGCCCAGCCAAACAGGAGCAAACGCGTCTCCAAGACTGCTGCAAAAAAGATGGGAGGAAACTAGTTTCTGAAGACATGCTGCAAACTAGAGCAGTGTGTTTTCAAACTGTATACCCGCAAAGTGTAGTTAGACATTCACTTTTACTCCATCTCAAAACAGTGCTGCAGTGATGACACATTGTCCAACATGGACAATTCTGTCCTGCTGTATATATTTCCAATGCACCTTATGCACTCTGTTTAGAATAAATATAGATTTTAAAGTATTTTTTAAAAGTGCTGTTGGTGCAGCCACTGTGGCAACAGCCGATGAACTTCAGCATTAATAAGTTGTTGAAAAAAGTATGTATTTTTCTAACTGTATAATATTTAGTATTGACTATTTCCTCTTAGCAAAAACACACGAGGCACATCAGTTTCTTGTTTCTCCAAACCTACTGTCATAATAGGGCACCATCAACCACTATCAAGCTGAATCTGATTTAGTTGAATAAAATCCTTCTATTTTAGTTCAACTATTGACAAATATAACTTTAACATACAAGGAACATTGAGAATCTGCTGTGAATGGCTGTTTTAATGTGAAATTTCTTTGTGTTTTTGTCAGTGCTCGTTTTGCTGGTTTAAAGTGGTTGTTTGCTGCTGTTCGTTTCAACCAGGGCACTGTTAATTGAGCCTGATGAAAACACACCTACATGGTTGGGATGAAACAAATCAGCTGTGTTTCAACCCATAACAACATTTGAAAACAATATTCCTGCTGTTTAATCATGAATATTTGATATTATTGCAAAAGAAATAAAAAAAAAAGATGTCAGAGGCTTTAAAGCAGTGGTTCTTAAAGTGGGGCCTGAAGACCTCAGTAGGGATCCCCAGCTACTATAATTGCACTATAATTCCATCCATTTATAACACATTGACAGAATGTATGACTATTTTGGTCGTGAGTTTCAAAGACTGAATAAACCACCTAAAAGCAAAAATCTCTCCCTGGGACAAAATCTTATCAAATGGGGGTCTGTGGTCTAATTTGTGTCCGTTTATGGTCTTTGATGAGAAAAAGTTTGAGAACAACCATTAGCATTAGTTTGGGAGGTGAGTACTGTTTCAAAGTGAATCTGCTGTGAACCGGAGGACAGTGGGGCCAGAGATTATCCGGCTGAACTTTAGACCAGTCTCTTTAATAACACCTCTGCCCACAGACCCTCCTGTTGATGGAAGAGAAAAGTGCTTGTCCCAGTAGGATGGCATCTGATTGGTCTCTGAATCAATTAAGAGAAAATATTAGGAGTGGCACGATTTGTGCCCATTGCAACAAAGGGCAGAGTGTTCTGGGTCTGCTCAGGAGGCGAATAATATTCCAGCAGGATATCTTTTATCTTAATGACTCTGGACATGCCGTGCTTCGCCCTGGACTCGCTGGACCAACCCCCCCGCCCCTCCACCACCTCCACCCCCTCACCGTTTGCTCCCACCTAATACTAAAATATTGTTTTATAGCCTATCCGACTCGTCTCCTGACTGCATAGACATTCAAGTTCGACACACCCACAGTAAATACGCACACTTCTTCATGTTGGAGACTTTTATGACTTTGACAGGGGGAAGTTTTCAGTTCTGCTTCCTGCATTCATAACGTCTGTCAGCAGAAAAAAAAGAAAAAAAAAAGAAAAAAGAAAAAAAACATCCAGCTAAACTCCACATCATTTGGCTAAAAAACCAAAACAATATACGATAAAGATTTCAAAATAAAATTCCTTTCTAAAGATGCAAATGTGTTTTTTGCGCATTTTCTTTTTTTTTTTAAATCAAGCGGTCAAGGTGACAGTGAGGGGCCGGGTGAGGAGGACTAGATTTGCAGAGGTGTGGAGTGTGTGGATGCCACAGTGATCCACTAGACTGACGTCTCTCCGGTAGCGCAGACGGAGACCGCAGCCCGGTTATTTCACAGACTTCAATACAGCCAAGCAGTCGACAGTCTCTCCTGCAGAGAGACAGAGAGCAGGAGGAAAAAAAAAAACAAAACAACAGAACTTCAGCAACGACAAGCTGTGGTTTTACAGCATGTTCCACCTTCGGCAATCTCCGTTTAAACACACTCGCTCAGCAACTGTTTGATTTTGCTGGTGTGTGAGGCTATTTTTTTTTTTCTGGGGGAAAGATTCGTCTTTTTTCCTCTCTTCGGCTGATGTAAAGAAATCTCCCTCTCTTATATTGGAATGATGTGGACCTCTCATGATACTGTTGGATTTGTTTTCTTAGCCGGATTTTGCGTGCAATTGGGATTCTCCTTTGAAGGTAAGAATAGATATATATATATATTTTTTTTTCCTTCAGTGTGTCTCAGTGGCATCCTGTCGGGATCGCTGCCCTCCCTGCATGGTGGAAGCTGCTCGGTCGGAGAAAGTGTTAAAAGTGCGCAGCCTTTTCTGGAAAAGCGAAGGAGGCTGATTTGGAGGGAGACGGGAAATGTTTTAAGTGAGATGGGTTATCATAATCGCAGAAGGAGAAAAACGAGGTTGCTTTTTATTTATTTATTTATTTTTACTGGTGATGACGAAAAAAAAAAAAAGCAACTGGTGATTGTTTGAAATCAAGTCATTTGGCATGAAGGAAAGCAAGCGACTGTTTTTTTTTTTTGTCCTTCTTTGTTTTTCTTCTTGCATTTCCTCTCATGCGAGAGAATAGGTTGTGGCCATGAAAAAAAAAGAAATAACTTGGCCTATTTGAATAGTGTCTTTGTATGAGAACTGACCGATCAGCAGGTGATTTCAGCACCGCGGACGCTGCTGCATGCGGCTGTCCATGGTCCTGAAAGCCACAGTCCAGAGCCTGTCTGCCCTGCTTCCTCTGCGATTACTTTCAAACTGCCTCTGCGCTCCTCTTCCTCCTTAAAGCTGCCTCCCCAAATCGCCCATATACGCGCACAAACCTCTAAACAGTCTAAGAACGGCTGTAGTTTCTTACACGGAATGTAAATGATGGTTTGGATATGAAAGTTTGCAGGCACGAACATCCTCACTGCTTTTTTCCCTGTCGTCGCCCCCACTCTCTCCTTTTAAGCGGTATCCTCGTTTTCTCCTGCCTCAGACCAAACTCCTTTGCTATTTGTTGTGTTTTTGCACTTTGAGGCTCCTTGTGTTTGCTCACAATCTTCTACAGATAAGTTTATTTAATGTTTAAATCCGGGTCTCAAAGAGCTGCACGACGGCCACAGAATGATACAAAACACGCGGTGAGAAATAGACAAAAAAAAAACTCCCATAAAAAAAAAAAAAAAACCTCAACCCGCTCTTCATTATGTGTCTGAATCATGTTGCCGTGGTCCGACTGTGCGTTATGTAAATTCCCGATGAAGACGCGTCAGTTTCTGTGACATGGGGGGAGGGGGAGCGGGGGGGGGGGGGGGGGGGGGGGCAGCCATCTCCCTCAATTAAAATAAGATCGCACCTTAATCAAGCGTTTGGCTACAGTAAACGCAGCCGCCGCTGTGACAGCGTTATCCGGTCACGGTCATGACCGTAGAGCCACAAAGCGGACCAGCAAAGTGATAATTCACAGGCATTTAATTACACAGAGAAATAACACAAACTGTCCTCATCATATATATATATATATATATATATATATTCCCCCCCCGCCCTTCCTCCTCCTCCTCCTCCTCCTCCTCCCCTCACCCTTCCCCAATTCTCTCATCCGCAGGTCGCTTCACGGATCTGCCCTCCAACATGACGGTTAAAGAGGGACAAAACATTGAAATGGCGTGTGCTTTCCAGAGCGGAACCGCGTCCGTGTATTTGGAGATCCAGTGGTGGTTCGTGAAAGCGCCGGAACCCACTGACAGCGAGGAGGACGTCGATGCTGAGGAGGTACAAGGGACCTTTTTTCTTTTTTCTTTTTTCCCTTCCCCATCAAGAGCTGTGCGAGTTATGTTTTAAGCACACCCACTCATGAAGGGAATAAGGGCATCCAACATGTTTCCGCGCTATTACGCACAAGCACCTTATGTCATCAGCGTCGTGCCTGAGTAGCAGCCCTGAAGACGATGTCGGGCACTCCAGCTCGAACTTTTCTGTTTACCTGCTCTCTTGCAAGGACAAACATTTCATAACCTTCAAATAACTCATGCGCAGTCAGCTGCTTTAAAACTTAACTTAAAATACCCTCAAATGATTTGAAAACCGTTGTTAGATTTTCATCCACAGAGAGACAGGCCCCCATATTTCAGTTAGACATGACTTATATCCATCAATCCTTCGTACTTGATTTGATGTTTTTTTGGGATAAGATGTCCCTTTTTTCTCTCAGAATAGTTAAAATATTCCCTCCACAGGCTGAGCAGGGAGCAGTGAAGAAAAAAAAAAGAAAGAAATAGGAACATTAATCAAAAACTGCTGTGAAAAAAGATCAAGAAAAAAAATGAGCACATTCTGGATATTAATTATAAGATAAATGAAGTAAATGAGCCTGACTCTTCATGAATGGACAAAAAGAAGTGGCTGAATCAATACAGCCTAAGCATATTCTTGTATATTGCCTCATTAAACAGTGCATTGGAGGCGCTTTGGTGTTTTTTTTTTTTTTTGTTATGTATTGCTGTTGCATTACTGCTGGTTATGACAGCTTCCCTCGCCCCTAATAATGATCGTCTGCTTAGTGGATGAAAGTGACTAAATGTGTTTACTGCATTCAAACGGATGGAAATGACTTGCTTACACATTGTGTGGCGGGTAGCTGCATGTCAAGATTTGGAGGGGTTGGTGTATTGTCGTGACAGGCATCAAACGGTGCTCTTTCTATTTGTGTGACAAAGAGATATGTGTGTGTTTGTGTGTGTGAGACGAGGGTGGCTGTTGGATATCCATGTGGCTTTAATTATTGTCCCATTGTTGCGCAGCTCTCATAGTGGCATCAGCCAGGCTTTGATGTGGGTTTGATCCCACGTGACTCTTGGATGTTGGGCTGAAGTGGCCTATTGATGCAGACATCACATTGTTACCCACATTTCTTATCACGGAAGGCTGTTTGAAATGAAAGCTGCGCTGTATGTGTGTGTGCGTGTCTGTGTGTGTTTGTCCTGCAGCGCTGCAGTTTGAATGGGAACAGAGTCAAGGCTGTGTGAGAGACGCTGCTTGGGAACCAGCTGGTCTCCTGGAAATTTAGAGGAAATGATCATGATGTCTTAGAATGCAAATACGTATGCAAATATTAGCAGCATGCATGAAAAGTAAGAGTTGTTGGATCTTTTAAAAGGACGACATGAACAGAGGAACGTCGAGAAGACAGACAGCAGTTTGAGATTGAAATGGTGCGGAGGAAGGAAAGTAAGAGTCGGGTAGATGGGTGGGTGGTTACTTCAACTCATCAGCTCTCAGCGATCCAGGATCGGCCCTCAACTTTACAAGTATACTGCTGTGACATTGTAAAATTATTTTTTAGTTAGTTTTTAGTTATTCAATTTTCTTATCAGAAAAACATCCTTAAAAAAACACCCAAACATAACAAAACCCTCCATGGTGACATCTAAACCCATACCCATCCATATCCACATCTAGAAAAGATGCAAACCGATACACTGTGCACACGAGAATGATAAGTTATGAAACTGCAAGCACCCTGCATTACATTCAGTACATTCATACAGCTGCATGCAGTATCCCTACAGTACTCCATGGATACATAGAAATCAGATCGGACAGCCATAGAGAAAAAATGACATTAACATGTAATACAAACCTATACATTGGTGCAAAAACAAACAACATAAAATATCTATGTCAAGTGTTGCCAGGTTCACTTAAGTAGGCATGACAGGGATCCCATATATCTAAAAGATTAAATATCCCAGCTGCGTCATATTTTCATATCATATCATATCATACCGCTCTTTGTGTTTTCAGGTCGTCCATCCCAGTCTCGTCAACATCTTATTTCAGGAACGCCTTAAGGGAATTCTTTCTAATTTAGCACAAACTTCAGCTCAGGGGTGATGTGATTAGATTTTGATGGTGAAAGATAAAAGTTCAAGGTCACTGTGACCTCATAAAACACTGATTTTTGTGCCATAACTCAAGAATTCATTCACTGACTATGACAACATTTTGCACAAATGTGTAATAGGATAAAATGATTAAGTGATGGCATTTTATATGCAAAAAGGTTATAGTTAAACTTCTCCATGACATCATAATGTTGAGCAAAAACACTTTTTTGGCCGTTCAGTAACAGAAGGGCTGATTGTGACCATGGACACTGAATTGGTGACACTAGTGTTGGGTGCCCATGCACCTTGAAGCTGTGCTGTTGTGGAAATCTTCTGTGCTGCTGTTGACGATGTGGGTGAAGAATTTGAATCCTCTCCATATTGAAGCTTTGTCTACTCTCAACTTCGTATTGTAGAAGAATCAGCTTTATTGGCCAATGAGGAACACACACAAGGACTTTGACTGTTTTTATTTTTCTCAGTGAACACATTGATACACAATAGTCACAACATATATGAGTGTGGACAGAGTGTAACTTGACTGCTTGGCAGAGGCATACACCCACAAGGCAGTAATTCTAGGTTTCACATGCAGCAGGCTGCTTAATTCACCCAAGAATTAAACTGCTGTTGAAGGAGTCTTTATTATTCCAAAGCATTAGAATTCATGTATTATCTCTTACCATTCCTCACTGAACTCCTATGATCTTTAAATTACAATTTGCCATTTTTGGTGACCAAGCTAAGATTGCAGTTTCTTGATCTAGGGTTAAGTCCAATCCAAATTTAAGTGTGAGCTGAGTAAATGAATCAAATAACAGTTACAGCCCCTCATCTCTTCCATAATAAGAAAGCATTGAATCTTAACTAAATTTAAACCCTTTAATTTCCCCCTCACTTTTACTGTCTCTCTTTGCACACGTTTCACAGAAAATAAGCAATGCATACACTACAGTGAACATATGGTCATATATACACATATACATTCATGAATTTACATATCTTCCTGTAAACACTAACTTATATATCTATTCACAAGGATGATGTACACTGATCACTCTTTTAAAAAAAGCATCTCACCATTAGACAGCCGGTTCATTTTCAACATCAGCGCTTTAAAAAGATATTCATGGAAATAAGATACATTGAAAAATGATAGCAAGAAGGCTGCCAGAATGAGAAAGCAGAATTAGAAATAAATACTTTTTTTTTACTTTTTAACTCGTTGACACTGCTTCATTATGAAGGATAAGGGTGGAAATATTTTGTATCTTTTCTAATTCTCCACAAATCAAGGAAAGACCAAAACCAACAAAGTCTCTCAATAATTTATGATTTCCCTCCAACTGTGGCCCTCAGCTGTGAGCCAATTTAGAGCGCTTAATAAATATGTGGTTTCATGTTTAACCCTAACCCATGTCTTAAAACAGCTGGGCAATGTAGTTTTTATCAAACAGGAACAAATAGTGCAGTTGTTAGGAACTAATTAAGGTGGCGGATTAACACATATTTGGTGCTCAGTTGAGTATTTGGGGCAGCAGGACAGTGTATATGAGACTGAGTCAAAATAGACTACAGTGTGTGTTCATGGTGATGAAGGAACCTGTCACCCAGTGCAAGTGTGACTCATTGATGTGTTTAATAAGAGAGCTTAAAAATACTTAATAATTGTGGGATTTGTTGACAGTCACAAAAATTTAATTGATGTGATAAAACATGCAAAAACATTGTCCTTAACAAAATCCTTTTAGTTGACTAAACCTAATTGTTTCCTACATGTACAATAGTCTTTTTTCCGTACATGATAAATATAAGAAAATATTATGTCCAATTTGTGTTGTTTTTGTGATGTCCATGAGGTTCACGTAGCAACATTGCGACTGCAATGGACATGGATTCGAGAAAGAAAAAAAAACCAAAAACATGTCAATAGCAAAAGCTACTGTTTGGCTACATGTTTCACAGCAAGTGGTAAATGATTCTCCTCTCAGATTATAAATGACACAGTGCCCGTTCATAATTATGCACGAACGCAGACAGACAAAAACAAAATATTCACACCTCCATGACAAAGAGGAGTCACGCTGCTTCGCTACACTTGTGATGTTGTTGATTCAAGTCAAAGAGTAAAGATACACAGAGAGGAGGGGGGTGATGATGGAGCACAAGTGTGAGCTAAACATTTGCTGTTACAGAACATGAGCAGATGCTGTGGTGGTGCTGGGTCATGAGTCTGTTCGCCATTTTGCATGCATTTTTTTTTTTTTTTCTACCACCGACTACCAACTGTGGCAGTGTGGGGCCATGATAACACATTATGTCATATTGTCTGATATTCTTTGCATGATCTGGGTTTGTTTTTTATATTTTCATTATAATACACTGAGGCTAAAAGAGTACGATCGTACAGTACAGATCATACAGTACGTGTTTTGCAGCTTTGCAGAGTCTGCCCTGCTGCCGAGCAAGACCCTCATTTGATATTGCAAAGCCTAGTGCAGCATTGTTTTATGGATCTGAGGATGAGTTTTTGAGTTATGAGCAGTTATTAGTCACTTTTGTCATTTAAAAAGGCATATGTGTCACAGCAAAGTCATTTTCATTTGAAATGCATGGTACTTTTTTTTTCAGATCAACTGTGCTAGATGACAGTAATGAGCTGCATGAGGATTAGAATAAGAGGTGCAGTGTGTCATGCTGATCCGGCAGTCCGGAGTCCCACCTCTGCAGAGCCAGGATAGGATGTTTTGGATGTAATCAGTCTGTTTTTGGGAACCACCAGGAAGACAGTAATCCAAGTTCAGTTAATCATTATTGTGTATTAAAAATAAAGTAAAGTGTACAGCTCTTCTCCAGTACAACACTCCTTAGTCACAAACTGTTTTTGACTATCTTGTCTTCGTTGGGCTACTGTCTGAGGTTGTTTCGGTTTCCTTGTATAGTACAGTGATGAGTCATGTGACTATACATCAGTTGATCCCACTCTTTTCAGTTTGTGACCATGTAAAGTATATCAGTGTGTACGTGCGACCCCAGCTCTGTCTCCTAGAAATAACATCTGTATAATGTGGATTTGTTTTGTCAAACATGCTTTGGTGGAAATGTAACTGCTGCCTACAAAGTGCCTGATGCTGGAACTGCGTAGGCAGGAGGTTGGGGTTATGGTGGGCATACAAACACACAGGACATTGACATTGATGATAGATGTAGATAGATCTCTGTGTGAGGTTACATTCAAACAAAAACGTTGGTCCAGTTTAGAGAAAGATCATGATTGTGGTTAAATATTGTTAAGTCCTGTCTTGTGCTTTAAAGCATTGTAAACAGTTTTAATATTTAAACAAGACCACAATCTTTCTTTAATATTGACCAAGTGCTGTGAGTGCATATACATACATAAGAAAAGAAATTAAATATGTTAGCAAATGTTTTGCTGATATGTTTAATTTCAACATTTTGTGACATTGTAAATACATTGAGATTACCAAAGTTCCTTCCGTATCTTGATTAAAAATGTTTACTGTTGAAAATTAGTTTTGTATAGACATAGTTTTAGGAGACAGGGATTGGTAACTCCTCATCACAGGTACCGTACACTATTTCTGTGCTCTTATCAAGAAGATACAAACATTAAACCAAAAGTTACTCTATTAAAAACATGATAAATATAAATGACTGTAAATACAGAACATAGGCTATATCGAACTATTCAAAATACTCTTCACAAAATACAGGTTTCCCATCAATGGACTAAAAGGTTGAATTTCCATTTTTGTTCAATACACATCATTAAATTAAGCACTCCTTCAGCCTCATTTTAAAAGCGATGTATAGCTGCTGAAAGTTCCTCCATCTCTTAATACTCCTGGATAACTGTACTGTACCTAATGTCAAAGTCTAACAACGGTTGGAGCTGCACAGTTACAGTGCATTCAATATAACTGCAACGTCTGTGGTTCAGTTCTGGGCCAGTGACCTTTGCTGCTGTTCTACTGCTAAAAAATAAAGGCAAAAACCACCAAAAAAAAGAAGGAAAAGGTCAAACGACATTTGACCACAACATATTTTTTGAGTTGATATTGTTACAGTGTCTAGCCTCTGATCTTGTCACTCCCCACAAGTACAACACCATGTTCAGCACAGCAGAGAGTCTCCCTAGGGGAAGGTAGACTGAGAGCTTGCAGGTGACTGAGCTACCAAATGAAAGAACTGTGGTCATGACCAGTCCATAAAAACATGAAGTAGTTCCTCATTTCATTTAATTGTGCTTTTTTGGTAATTTCCATATTTTTCAACAAATATTCCTATGTTCTCTCAGATAAATATTCTGTATGTCCCCTTCTCTTCTTTGTTTTCTGTTTGCACTGATCAGCTGTAGCACCCCTAGTTTCCCTGTATTCTTGTACAATGACAATAAAGACTTCCCTATTCAAATTCAAATTCAAATTCAAATTCTGACACAACACCATATAGTTTGTATTCCATTTTTTCCACAGTTTTATCTATCATATTTTGATTTTCAGTTAAAATACCATGTTAGTGTATTGCTCCATGTTATCCTGATATGATGAAAAACTGCAAATCACCCCCTTCGGGACATTATAGATCTAGATCAACAGATGATCTAACCACCAGATCTGTAGTTACTCTTGTAACACTGTACATGAAAGTCAGAGGTGAAAACATAATGTGCTTTCTGTGGTGGTGGTAATACATACACTAAGAGTAAATAAGTATATCCTGAGGCTGCTTTGACCAGAGCACATAGACAGAACTGAACACAGCCTCCTGGGGAATGGCAGTACCTGGAAGGTATGTCACACATGATGGACAAAGCACCTCATTTCCATTTATTTCAATTTAGAAATACATTAGTGAATTCAACTTTTGGTTTTAAACCCTAAATCCGTCTTACTCTGAAGAGGTGGATTCGATTCTTCTCCGGGTTTGATCTCTCTTTTTTATCCAGCTAATCCGCCCACTGTTGTTTGCCATAAGATCAATTTATTGAGTAAATCTTTACAACCCTGTCCACTGGTAATTCTATTTGGTGTGGGATTATGTCTGGATATAAGGGGGGAAAAAGAAGCTGAGTTATATCTGTGAAGGTAACTGTTCTGATCCTTTCAGCCAGTGCTCAGTGAGTTTGCACTCGCGTATTGATATTCCTGCTTAGGTTCAGAATAAATATATGAATAATAAAAACAGTTTAGAATCAATTTAAAGCTTTATGTCAGTGGGAAAAAAGGCTTTGCATGTCTGGAATATCAGAAAGGCTACTCCTTGCTAGTATGAATTTTGAAGCTGGATCAAGCAAAGGCACAAAGAATAAGAGATGATGCTGGAAACTCGACGCAGATGTGCGCTGTTTAAAAATTCATACTGCATTTCATTCCTCAAATACCGCCTGGAGTGTATGAATGGCTAGTCTGCTGCTGGAGTCAAACGTGGATTTGCCTGACCTGGGATATGTTAAAAGGTGGTGTGATGTGTCTGTGAAAGGGAGGTGAATTTAAAAAAAAAGGTAAGCAGACACGATGCAAGGCTTTTGTTGGCCTGCGAGTGAAAATAGGAATCAGCTGAGGTCTGTGGTCGGAATTCAAACCAGCATTAAAACATCCACCGGTTCCCCTTTGACCAGAATGCACTCAAGCCACAGCAAGCTTTACCTCTCTTAACCAGTGAGTTTATAAATCCAGTGGGTGTAACAGCAAGGAAGCATAAAATCCATTGGCTGCCGTGCTCTATGAGTGACCTTACTGTCTGCCTCTCCACCCCTCCATCACTGCCTGACTGCAGCTTGTGCAGCCCTCCTCCAACACTCTCGCTGAGATAACTGCACAGGGAGTCAATATGACGCACCAGGCACAGTCCCGGTAACTGCTCTCATCAGCTCCGTCGCCCTGCTATGCACACACACACACACACACACACACACACACACACACACGTACACACGCACACGTCTATAATGATTGTAATGGCTTCCAAAGGGTTTGCGGTGAGCGTGGGTTCTCCACAGGAGGCTGCTGTTTTTGTGTGAGCGTGCATGAGACAACCTGCTGCTTTCATTTTCAACTAGTAGACTGTGGACTGCTCAGTCCGGCTCCATCACAATCATCAGTCATGGAGAGGAGGCTTTCTTTGAAATCACTGAAAGCTGCTGCATTATGGCATCGTGCTCCTGGTGCACCAGCGTTGTGTTTTACTGCACAACTGTCACATCTTCACCATTTCTCTTGCAAAAAAAAAAAAAAAAAGAAAAAAAAATTACTATAATTTTCAGGCTATTTGCAACTCTACCTTTTGTGATGGCTCAGACTACAAGTTACACTGGACCAGTCAGTCAGTTTAAAGGTCCCATGTTGTAGAATGTGAGATGTCCATGTGTTTTTAAGCATAGTTGGTCTAGGCTCAATATTAATACTGTGAAAGTATCAAAGTGCTCAGTCCACAGAGAAATTTAAACAGCCTCTATTCACAAACTGAACCTTAAAATGGCCCATCAGGACTTCTGTAACTCTGTGATGTCACAACAAAGCAGTCACCACTGTCAGCCATGCTCCAAGCCCCACCCACCTGGATCCACCATCCAACCTTACAGGCTCAGAGCCTCTTTTCTGATTGGCTCACCAACATGTTGTCACTGGAGCTCCAGAGAGAAGCCTGAGAGGGGAGAAGTAAAAGCACACTGTGATTTTTCTTGGTTCTTAAAGCCACAGAAATATCTTTTTAAGAATACCAACATGTCATATACAACATCAGAAAAGTGTAAAATATGGGACCTTTAAAGCGTTATCAGTATAATGTTTAAAAACTAATTTATGATAAAGAAAGTGTTTGACAATGTAAAATTGTGACCCAGTGGTCTATACTGAAAACATGTATCTGTAATATCCTTCATGCAATCAAAAATGATGTGATAGTTATGTATAATTAATGTCATTTAGTTTCACCATTAAATGGAAGAAAAAAATGGAAATGGGAGATTGAGCAGAAATGTCCCATTAGCTTCTGAGTACATGTTTGATTGACAGCCGACAAGGGCATGTGGACACAGTGTAAACAAACCAAGGACAGTGAGCGTTTTGTTAGCCCTGGTACTGAAGAATGAGGGCCACAACATTTTGCAAAAAATGACCCAAACTGACCAGTTATTGACATTTGATAAGGTTTTAAGCTTTAAGCTGAGTGTTACAGCTGAATAGCTAATTAGGTACCTAGTCTGTAAACTGATGTTACTAGTGCAGCTAATGTGCACCAGAAGACATGTCTCCCTGTTTGTAAGTTAGATAGGAAGAAAGAGAAAGTAAGGGGGTGCCCCAGAACCCAAATGACTGAGGTATAGACAAGGAAGAAATGTGTGCATTTGTTGGGGACTATTTTTAGGCAGTGGATTCATCCATATTCAGTGCTCGATTGAGTCATAATAAATTACAGTGTGTGTGTTCATGGTAATGAAGGATGTCACACAGTGCAACAGTGTGACTCACTTATGTGTTTTTAATAGTTTTTGGACAATGATGTAGCTCTATGGCTCAGAGGAAGATGGTATATGGACGACACACAATCCTTGTTAGTGAGATACATTCAGAGTTAGTTTTTAGTCTTCTCATCTGTTCACAATAAGAAATATATTGAGTGTCATCTGGACCGTGCTGTACGATGTAGAATAATCAAGTTAAAAGCACAATGTCCTCGCTGAGTGGTGACTAATGGACAAAGACAACATTGGAGAAAGGTTATGTCAAGGTTGTGTCGTTAGAGGGCATTTATTCTCTCGTGATGGCTGCAGAGTGAGTATCATGGAACATGATTGACTGTTCTGGTGTCAGAGAGAATGACAGACGGAGCTCTGTCAGTCGATTTGAAAAAAAAAAAAAAGAAATCCACAGCCATACTTCTCTTTATATTGATAAATCTGATTCCGATGTCTGTTTTTTCTCTTCTTTGAAAATCAAAATGCTAGAATGACTCACTGGTCTGTCATGCAGTACAAACATAATGCGTTTTGATATTTGAAGGTCAGAGAGAAGATTTTTACTCTTTCGCTGATTTTAACTGTGCTTGGATTTTCACAGTTTTAAATTGGTCTGGCTTTTATGGTGTTACACTACCCTTTACTCAATTTCTGCGGTTTTTCTCTGCAAGAGGGACAGAGGAAGATGTGGTTCTCAGTGTTTTCAAAAAGATTACATAAAGGAAACTCATTTAGGAAAAAATGTGCATGCATTCAAATCAGTAAATAAGGTTAGTAAATAATGCTGCTGCATTATGTTCTGTATCTGAAAATTATGTTGCTTTCCTCCTTTGAATTCTTATTTCTAAAAAGCCAGTAAAACCCTGATGTGGAACTTTAAATGGCTCTATTGTTGGATCCAGGGAAGCTTCAGCCATGCCGGGTCCATTCATGTGCTTTGGAAGAATAAGATGATGGAGTCAGGGAAGAAGGGACAGGCAGATGGAAAAAACATATGGGAGGTATGATGCAATAAGGATACAGGATACCTCTGGGGAAATATCTGGAAGAGACTCATACATGCACGCACAAATCCTCATTTACTGTGCTATGTGTATTTACACAGCTCTGTGTGCTGGCCAGACTGTATCACATGATCACAGTAGACTCACAAAGCAGGGACCTGATGTTTAATTGAAGCAAGCTGTTCATGGTTCTTACCCATGGTGGATGGATCGTTAATAGTGGCTAGTTAGAACTAACTACTCTTAATAAATTTATTATGCAACAAACTTGCAATGTCATAAAAAAGAGCACAAAGGCTGGTTTAAGCCTGATTTAAAGCTAAGCCTGAAAACTATACTGGACATAGGCTGCATCTAGCAGACAATATTTTATTTCTTTCTTGCCCTGCTACTCACCCGAAGACTGTTTATAACAGTATTAACAGTTGCCTATTTACATATCCAAGACACACAGAAACATTATTATTAATTTGGAGTTGTGTCTCTAGTAGCCCAATGAAATCCAAGAATCAGTCCGCTTTTACTTCTACTTTGGTTTCCACTAACTCCTGTGTGTTAACGATAGTGTACAGTGAGTTCCTCGAGCCGCAGCTGCTAGAAGATGTATCAGAACAGTTAGCGTAGTCATTTGTTTATGTTGTTTGTTAGCTTGTAACTGGCAGTGGCTGACACAGTGTTCGTGGTTGTGCTAACTCTTGTTCTGTGTGCTAACAAGGTTTTTGTGGTGATGAAAGAGTGGTATGTATCAAGAAAGTTAGCGGAGGAAACATCGGAAAGACTCAGCTACATAATTGAGCCTCAGTCAGAACCCGACTCAGATGATGCAACCAGCAGACGTGTCAGAACAGTTATTGTATTTAGCATCTTTTATTTGTTTATGTTGTTTGTTAGCTTCCAACTGGCAGTGGCTGACCCAGTATTAGTGGTTGTGCTAATGCAAACTCGCGTTCTTTGTATTGACAAGGTTTCCCTCCCTCCACACAAGTTGACAGGATTGGTTCCTTAGGTTATATGATGTATGTATCCCTGGCTGCCTGAATCTGTTTTAATGACACTGTCATTGGTTCACTGCAGACCCAAGGTGGAAATATGCAGTCATGCTATTGACTGCTTATTTTGCTCATGATATGTCTTGTATCATCTTAAAAAACATCATATGGACATGTTAACAAGGCTGAAAGCTTGATTTTCAAAACAAGTGGTCTGTTAGATTCCTATTATTAATTAGATCCATCTTTAAATCAGTGCAGCTTTAAACATCACTAGACGAGACTATGAAAATATGAAAATTGTGAACTGCAGGCAATGTGGACATTTTTTTACTGGGAATGTCAAGAACCTCAAACAATAAGACTCTTAACTTATCGGCCCCAGTTTACAGCCCTGGGTGCCCGCAGATACTATCGAGTTGAAAAAATCATACCAAAGTCAATGGAATGCATATCAATGACTGCTGCTGCTCTCTCATGTCTATACATTCACTGCAGCCAATATATTTACCAGCAGATTTCCCATAATCCAACATATTCCTTTTGGTGCTTTAATCAGCGGCAGATAATGACCAGTGATGGCAGCGAAAGAGCTTACATACATCACTCTGGGACAGGAAATTAAACATGGATTAGGGAGATGTTTTATCTTTGCTGTTTGATAGTAGAGGCAGATTATAATACATGCGTAGTGACGGAGGTGTTAAGGTTTGCTGTGACTTTAACACCCTGGAAATCAGCTTATACACACTGTCTATTTTTTTTCATGTTGATGTGAATGCACAAGCTTCATTTTATATATTTTATTGCTGATATGGCAGTGAGGATTACGTTGAAAACAGGACCCGCTGCTGCTGCCTGATGTGATGTGTGTATTTATTCAAACCATCAGCGCTTCAGTTTTACAGTGGGCTGTGGTTTATCACTGGTGTGTGCAGCCTCCACCTATAGGCTCTCCGTGGACTTGTTTAAAATGGATTTTTAATCCTGCTAGTGGGAAAGCTGAACACACACCTGAACCACACAAACACACTATTCTCCTTGATTGGACACAGACTCGTTATTTTCAATGAAGCGTGGCACAATATTGTTCCTCTCGCACACAAGGGTGCAGAATCCACACTCACAGATATGTGCTCGTAGACAGAAAGAAGTCACTTTATTGCTTTTTGATGTCAGCCCTGGTAACCGCCTTGCAAGCCGATCCACGACACAGACAAGAGGGGCGGTTGATCTCGTATCGGCCTTTCACTAACAGCAGCTGCAGATAATTCAATCAGCGGATCCTTTGCTGTCACTGTTCTTCTTGACCCCTCTGTTACTCTGTCACTAAAAGGAAACTGAACCCATTTGGTGTCACAACAGCAGCTGTCAGACTCAGAGAAGTACTTTTCAAATTGAATCAGAGGCTTCTCCAAATGCCTGCACATGATGCCTTTGATGTCAGCTCTGCTGGAATAGTTCTCCATTGTTGCAAACGTCGCCAAGCAGCACCACCCCTATCCTTTTCTCTGTCACTCTCTGCTGTAGTATCTGAGGCAGGGATGTATTTTTGTTTATTTGCACAAGTCTTGTGGATCATAGTGTGTCTATAGAGTCTTGAAGAAAGCTGTGTGTGATTGGCATCTCTCCCTCTTGGGTGGTTCAGGACGTTTCGAGATACATAATCCACAGTGAGGAAGACAAACGGTATTGATCTGAAACAATATGATTGACTGCAAGCCAAAGCCTATTTAATTTGAATAGATTCTATTATATTCTATTAATATTTTCATTTTATGTCATTTATGTCATTTTCTGCCACTGAAAGGAAATATAGGCAAATATATGATGGGTAACTTTTAAGCATATACCCATGTTTGATTAATTTTGTTTCTATTGCTTTTAGCCTCATTCTCATTCATCTGAATTTGGTATTCACAACAATATCATATGTGACACAATACTTAAGAATAAAGCCTATGGTTTCAATTAATGCCATTAACCAGGAGGAGTTACCTCTATTCTGACAAAAAAAGATTTTTAATCCTATCCAGGAATTTCTTTTATTCAGAAGCAGATGTGCAGCATGGGAAAACAAACAAAAAAATCAATATTATCATTCTGCAGACAGAATATATATTTTACTTTTTTCAATCAGATGGTTGAGGAGTCTGAAAAAAAAAAAATCTTCCAGTGTCAAAATGTTTTCAGGAGGCAGATTTGTTGAGGTTTGTAATTGTTGCTCCTATAGCTAGGAGGGAGATGCACACAGAAAGAGAGAATTAGAAATATATATTCTTTTTAATTCATTTTTACCAAATTTCACCCAGAACGTGGGTGGTGTATCTTTGGGTAGGTGTATCTTTGACTGTTGCATGTGTGCCATTTTCAGATATATATTAGCTAATCTTTACCTCCCTTGCTCGGTGCCATTTCATATTGTGTCAGAGATACAGGTATCAAACCCAGCACTGGCTTTTCAGCTTTGCCTGTGGTAAATATAGATTCACAGACGTGCACACTTCCTCATTTCTAAAGGATACAGTCTGTACTCCTAACACAACAGCAGCATGCTTCACAACATAGCTAATAAATCTGTAAACTGTGCTGCGGGTTTTGTAGACGTGTCATCGTGTGAGATGGTCATGATGAGGTCTAATGCCTGGTGAATTGTAGCTCTACGATCCAAATAGTAGAACAAACAGAATGCAAGTCGAGTGTATTTTGTTTGTCCTTCCAAGGATCCAGTTGCTTCCAGTCCAGTCATGGTGAGCTTGGAAGGTCAACTTTCTGATCTATTTTCATGGAATCATTTCCAACAGATCTTAAAGCTGATTAATGTCAAAGAACTCATTATGAGGATGATAAATTTCAGCTGTGACCGTCTTAATTAATATATTAATGTTTTTAATACTATACCAGCTCACCTGTTATACCTGCTATTTATTCTTCTTATGATTATTATCTGTTGTAATCTTTCTTGAGCTATATTTCCTTGAACATATAGACTCAACACACTTGCTAAAAAAGGCTTGTTTTTTTTTCTCAAAATGTTCCTTCAAAGCTAAGTAATTATAAACTAGATTTAATATCTTGAGGATCAATTAGTTGGCTCCTGATACTTTCTTGAGTTGTGTAATCTATCACAGCGTTTATCATTAAGTCCACATCATTTTATTTCAAAGTTATTATCATTGCATGGTAATGCAGTGCATGCGTTTTAATTAATTTGTGCTTATAGTGTAATGACAATGTAACACTGAAAAAAAAATGATGCAAACTTGATGTTCATGTGATAAATTACACAGCTCAAACAACTTTTAATTGAACTTACAAGTAAATGGAAAACTAGCGACTGTCAGTGTGATGTAGGAAAAATACATTCAGAACATTCAACTGCGTTGCATCATTTTATAAATTCCTTTCTTGTGGAACTCTTGACCTCTTGTGGTGTTGTGGAGTGAAGTTTTCCTGAGTGGATCCCTGCATCTTACGCATGTACAATAGGATGTGCACACATACTCATGAGCATGCAACACACATTCCCTCTGACAGTTTCACACTTTTTCCACTGATCAGCAGTTGGTGGTGTTGACAGATCAGGAAACACAGCAATGTGCCAAGGAAGAGGAGGAGGAGGCGGAGGAGGAAAAGGGCTAACCAATAAAACAATGATATAATGAATGCAAACAATGCAGATTTTAACATATTTAAAAATGATGAAAGCTTGCATCACATAATGCAATTTGGTGAGAAATGAAAATTTTGCACAAAGAACTGAGATTAAACCTTTTATGGTCTTTCAAATTCATATTTTCTAACTCTGCATTCAGAACAGCTGATTTGTTGTAATCCAGCTCACACAGTCTATAATAATGAATATATCTGCTTCACATAGTGTACCCTCTTAGTGCTTGAAATAAATGACTATCAGATGTATTATATGGAGTGGCTGTACATCATTTATCAGTGTGGTGCACAAGTTTCTGGTTTCTTTAAGTGCTGTGAATTCTTCCTGATGCATTCATTTCTGCTTTAATAAGAATTAAAACCCTGCAGTTGTATTATTCCAATTTCCCTATACTGTAAGAACAAGCATGTCTAATAATGTTTACCTTCATTTTTTCATAGCGGCTTATAATCAGTCCTTGTCCTTGGTTGAATATTTCATATTTCACCTTGTTGTGAGTGACACAAACAACGCAAGAAGAAGGCAAACAAATAAGGAAAGATAGAGTTCTGCAATTTCCACATGCTGCAGTTGCAAAGACTGTTTGTTTCCAAGTTTGAGTTGGAGGGCAGGACGACTGTGTGAAACAGTACGTGAGAAGGACAACGTTACTTTAGATCATAATGGTCGCAGGCTACTGCCAGAGGAAGAGCTGAGGATGATTTGTTTCAGCTTACAGGACTCATGGCCCATAATGCTTTCCCCGAGGAGCTTAGATCTAATGTAGTGGACTTTTATTGGCTATCATGATTAATTTCTCTAATGGCTCGAGGTCCTTTTATTCACCTATCTTCACTGAGATATAGATAATTACATGCCAGCTGCCAGATTTTAAATATAGACTCTATTGTTCCTTATTTAGCAAAAAGAATTACTTTAAACCATTTTCCACTCCATCCATATTTTTTGAGCAAAGATAAATCTTAAAATAAAATGGCGATGGCTCCTGAACCACAGTGAATGGAGGTGCAGTCAAGGTCTTGGCAGGAAACATGCTGGTAAAGGTTTCTAAAGATTTAAAATCTTTGCCCAACCCAAACAAAGGCCATATATAATCATCTTTGGCTTTGTCTGGAAAAGTCGGAAACACAGCAGAGCCAAAAAATATCCAACAATAGCTGAGTCAAATTTATAGAAAGCAGCAGAAAGTAAGAGAATCGTGCTCTATTGTTCCAACTTATAAGGCTAGGTGATTCAATGAGTTCTTTAGAGATTCAAAAAAAGGTATAACGAAATTGTAGTGACAAGATGGAGTCATTGCAAATCATTAACAGTAACGGTGCTGGATTAAACCACTAGGGAGTCGGGGCAGAAAAATGAGCTGTCAGCCCCTATTGACCATCCAGTTTCTTCCACACTGTGTGCACTGTAGGGATGTAACAGGATATAAATACATTATCCTGACATGAAGAGAAAATATGTTCTGAACAGATATGAGCAGCATCCACAGGGACAACTTCTACAATCACCCAAATGTATTATTTCCTGTGAATTGAGAATTTATCAAGGAAATGTGACCATGAATATTAAAACAGTATAACTTCAGATTTTGTCTAATTATCAATAATCCAGTAAAAAAAAAAAACAAAAAAAAAAACAAACAAACATGGTGGTTTAAATTTTAAAAGTCCCATATCCAGCCGTTCAGCCATCTTCATCCGCAAAACCCTGTCAACAGTTTTCCATTTGCTGGTCAGTTTATGATAAAGCCTTACTGATGTTGCACAATATTTTTTAATCTTTTTTCTTATCTTCCTGTCATTGTGACAACAAAGTTCATTTGTCTATAAATTATGCAATATGGTCTTATGGATTGTGATGGCATGTTCTCTTTTAAAAGCTTTTAATATTTTATCATAAACATTTATATTGATCTCCTTTCATTACAATTTATATCTGTCTTCTGGTTTTATAGAAAAAAAAAACCCAAAAAACAAAAAAAAACATGTAGTTTGTCCCAAAAGGCTTTTTGACCTGGATCTCATCACTGAATTGCCCAATGTGTTTCCATTATTAATTTCTTCTCAGATATGAATAGTAGCTGTGCATAACAACCCAATTCATTACATGTTATAGTTAGTAATGATTAATTTCCTTGTGTTACTGCACAGCACAAATGTAATTAGGAAATGCATCATCTTCTGATGAGATGTACTGGAATGTCATCCTTAAAGGCCTTAAAATTAGATACTACTCTTTACATTATGGGGCTTTGTGAGAAGACAATAATACAAGTGTTGACTTAAGTTAGTCAAACAAATTTTCATTAATGAGGTGATAGAAAACTTATCACCACACATTGAACCTGGAGCCTCTGGGAAGGTCTTGGGTGCTGGGTTTTCCCAGATGGTAATACAGCCATAAGTTAGTATACTGCACTAGCTCCAGCTCATATTATCACAAATGCACCCAAAGATTTTTTCAGATTGCTTGATGTGCTGCAGGCAATAACAGTAAGAAATACCTTGTTTTGGACTCAAAACAAGTGCAGAATATCCTGCTAATTACTTTCTTTGATAGACCAAACAGAAGTATGTGAATACCTCAGAGGTTATTAAGATTTGAAGCGTTTTACTTGACAGTTTGAATCCTGCTGAGAAAAAAAAAATGGTACACAATCGTTATTGTGCTTTGCCTGGAGCCTTTTATTACACTAAGAATGAGAATGAAAGCTGCATTTGAACAAGAAATGTATTATAACAAGACTGAGGGTCATGTTGCTCTGTAAGACTGTGGTGTTTTGAGCTAAATGCAAATGAAAGTATGCTTACATACTAAAAATTACAATATTAACATGCAGATGTTTAGCAGGGAGGATGTTTACCATGCAGACCAACTTGGTTTAACATGTTAGCAGGCTAAATGTTGCTAGTTAGCACTAAACACAAAATACAGCTAAGGTTGTTGGGAATGTCACTCATTTTGCATATATTTGGTTATAAAGCAAAGTATTGGAGAACAAAAAGTTTTGACCTGATGAAGGGGAACATGAATGTCTGAACCAAAACTCATGGCGATTCGTCCAGTAGTTGCTGAGATATTTCCGTCTGGACCAGAGCTGTGAAGTAACTACTCTTGCAGACAGGACTACTAAGACTCCACATGTATACAGGTATTTTGTCAAATGTTGCTTTTTCTAAGCTTTTTGCAAGCTATGTTTTATGTCACTGAAAACTCACCTTCTGCAAAACTCCCTCCAAGATGAAGATTTTCAGAAACTCTGTTTTCAGCGTTTATGTGTAGACATGAAAAACTTTGGCTTGTGACGTCAGAGTGTGCATCGTTATGTCCTCCGTTTAGAAGAGGTGATTTTGTGCAATTGGCCAACCGCCCGTTGGTTTGGCATGCTCTTGACAGTGCTTGACAGCATGTTGTTGCGTTTTCATGTGGAAGGAGATTGTGTTAAAACAGTGCTTCTGCGGCAGGGATTTTATTTTATTTTTTTAAAGAATGAAGGAGGAAAACCCTGTTTTAGTAAATACCTGTGTAATAACTGCATGTCTTTTAATTATAATTTAAATGGTTGAGTTAAACCTTTATCATCAATTTGTGGCTTGCTCTGATTATTTTATTTTTTTATTCTTTTAAATATAATTTCCAGGAGATTACAGGTTGTGGCATAGCTCTTTTTTTTCCAATTAATAACAGCAGATGGAAGAAAACTAATGAATCATTATGAAACAGCCATAATAGCAAGCACCACAACTCATTGTGAAGTGTGACATTCACCCTCGCGCAGAGACAAGACACCTATGACAACGTAACGAATCATACTGTTACCAATGTCAAACAGGACATGGCTGGAGTACAGCGCTCACTGTACTTTACATTCACAGGATGAAATAAAGCACCATGTTCATTAGGGAGGCTTGTGTAGTAACGATGCCCACGTGTGTGGTGAAGCTGGAAGGCTGCAGGTCCTGATACACCTCATTAAAGCAACCCTACCGACAGTGAGGTGACAAAAAAACATGTCAGCACACCTGCATGGAGTGTGACTTCCTCAGGCAGCATCCTCATCAGTCAGCCCTCCGTGTCCGCTGGCATCAAGCTCACTCACAACCATGATGCCGATGGACTGTTGCGACAAAGCAACACAGGTGAACAGGACCAGTGTACCTCACTCTGTTCGATTTAGATGTTACAGCGCACACACTCGTTCATTTTGACATATCTGAAGGAGCTAGTTTTTCATCGAAAAGGATGAATTTATGTATATCTTCTCTCAGAGGGTGAAGTTAAAGTGGATTTTCTTTTGATTTCAATGAATAAATAGAGGATAACTTACAAAGAGATTTGTAGGGATTTTCTTACATCATTTTTGTAAAATACCTCATGAAATAAATATGAATAAAAGTATTAAAATAAAGAATTAAATACTAAGACTAGGCACGTCAATTTCACCATTGCTACACTATTATCAGGTACTGTGGGGCCATTGTGCAGCATCTGTGGCTGATTGCTGCCCTTAGCTCTGGCAGTGCATTTGGCATTGTCTCTTCACTACAGTGGTTGTTTTGTTGCAACCCATCGTGTTGAATCCACAGCAGAGGTAGCCTGTGAAACACAGCTGTGTACCACGGCCTTCAGACCTGCATATATGCTGTGGCTTTCACAGTCACCAGATTTCAGCCCAACTGAGCAGCTATGAGAGAATTCAGAGGGTTAGTGCTCTCCACCGCCATCATCATAGCAGCAAATAAATGAATATCTTTTGGAGGAGTGTGGTTATGAGTGGTAAAGAGTTTGCAGACTTTGAGAATCAATGATGTTCCTTAAGATTCCAAATTTCAATTTGTATACTAGCCAGTAGGGTTGAACTAGCTTACAGATAGTCAGATCATCCAATCGTCACTCTGTGAAATTGATTTTGCTTGAAATCCTTGACCCTGTGAATGAGAGAGAAACAGCAGCAAAAGAGCGAGCGAGAGAGTGTTAAGTGTTGGTCACCACTCTCTCTCTCTCTCTCTCTGCTCCTTCTCAGATACCCTGAGTGATGACAGTAGGATGACAAAGACATGTCATGGCTATGTTAAAACTAAACAAAACTGTCATCCCAAACAAAGCATTAATCATTTACATTTGATAATCACAACATTTACAATATTTTCTCATGTAATAAAAAGTAAATGAGTTAATACATTAATGGGATGCAATCATCTTGACAATTGTTCTGATGATTGCAGTTCATCATCCTGGGCACAACCCTACCAGCCGGGATTTTAGAAATACTGAAAATAAGTTTTAATTATACGGAGCTACTTTTTTAAGGGAATTCTGTGTCTAAACTCAACATAATGTACTAACACTTAATTCCATACATTAAATGGTGTTTTAAAGCCACTCTTCACACTACCAGCAATAAAATATAATAGGAAACAACTTGGCCTAAGATTAAGGCCAGATCTGGAATTAGCTTAAAAATGTGTAATATTTTAATTGCAGAATTTCATCTCCATGTTGTTAAAACCACCCCAATTCCCAGAGAATTTACCAAGGACATGAGCTGAAATGTCCTCAGTGGTAGCTACTTATTTAGTTGGTTGGCACGTTGTGTCAGTGTTGGCCTTTAAAAGAGCGTGGGGGTAGAGATGTAATTTTGAAAGATTTGTTTGAGATCATGTTAAGCCTACAGTGGCTACATTGGTCAGTGGAGCAAAGTATTATGTGTCAGAATGAACAAATGTAGGCAAAAAAAATCATTTTCACCAGAGGTACCTTGAGAATCAGAAGAGCCGGAGCACATTAAAGAGTGGGATTAGATAAAAGCGCTGTCAGTGATGATGTGCGGCTGACATTGATGGGGTGGATTTATACGGAGAAAGACTGATGCTGACAGACAAGGAGACAGAACGGGGAGAGGCAGGTAATGAAGGAAAAAGTAAGAAAATAGCAGGACGGATTATTTCAGGCTGAAAGATGGTAAGGATGTTGTTGGGGGGAAAAAGGGAGCAAAATGGCTGAAAACGTGAAAGGTCGGTGTATTATGTGTGTGATAGTGCGGCGGTGTATCTACTCCACTGCAGATAGTTAAAGACAGATGAGAGAGAATGCATGCGTGTGTGTGTGCAGCAGACAACAGGAAGAGAGAGAGAAGCAGAGAAATTGGACTTCACTAGGCCTCCTATATCCAGGGATAATAGAGCTGTCACAGTGTTTTGACTCAGGGCATTGATTCTGCCTTTAATTGCTTTAGGCCTCCACTGGCTGGATAGCAGTCCGAGGATATTAAATGTAATGTATTGTTGCACTAGAACAGTTATGACACTGATCACACACTGATATGTACTCATGTGTTGTCAGTGCCAATAATCCTTTCATCGATTGGGGCCGCCTCCAAACAATTACGGCGATTGTTTAGGGGCATAACTCAGACAGAGAAGCACGCCATTTCCATCCCGCATGGATATTTTATTGAGCCAAACTAATGATTTCCTGCATCTCTGCCCTTCTCTGTTGTCTATACAACAATTTCCAAAGGAATAGGACTAAAATGTATCTGAAGTCACACATCAGAATCAAATGCCAGTGGTGAATGAGCTCAGGGGTCCTTCCTATTAGACCAAAAGGCTTTTCTATTTCCTTTCAATTCAATCATCCTTCTTTTTCACTCAGCCAAGTTGCCACGGGTCCATTTACTAAAACCAGGGAATGAATGAAACAAACAAGTTGGTATGAAGTCCAATCATGTCTAAGAGTGTTTGTAGCTGTTCAAAATGGCAGTGAGAAAAATCAAACTGCTGACTCATTAAATGTCTTTCCCTTAATACCTTTTTCATTTGAAAGTTGATTCTAAATGTTACTACTAAATGTTTCAGCGTATATGGACTGAGTATATAGCCACAGCAGTGAAAACAGAGCTTTACCAAATTAAGAATTCTGAATTTATTCAGACTCATTTTACATAAAACTCAAATTCTGAGGAGGGGCAAACCCACATAAAGATGCTATACAGTGAACTGATGTTACCTTATAAGCAAAGTGTGGCCCCTGATGATGATTACTGTAGCTAGTGTTGCTTGCATGTGAGGCATTCAGGGAACATCGTTTAACTGTAGTGTCTTGTATTTTCTACTGCTATTTTAAAGTTTGCAGGAGTTCACACTGGTACGTACTGCCTCCAGGAAATAGGTGTATGCCTGCACTCTAAGTCCAACACTGACAAAAGTTTTTCTCTTCCTCTGCCTTCTCAGCTGTTATATGTTACCAAACTCACTGCCAGCCGTGTAAATGAAAGCATTTCAACATTAAATAGTGTTACAAACTCACATGAGCGCTGTGTGATAAAGTTTAGCTGTAAGCAGAGCAGGTAGTGACTGACTGACATGTTTTCCCCTCAGGGTTTATAGCTGTGTGCACTCACAGCTGAGACTGTTCAGCACTACAGACCTGTGTAAACCTGTATTCTCCACTCAATCCAGCCACTGCTGATACCAGCGACTGTAAATACTCGCTGCCCTGAGACTTCCCGTTGATGCTGAACTGCTTCTGTTTGCATATGCACATGCTGTTCGTGTTAATTGTTTTACATTTTGATTTAAACACTTCTGCTATTTTATATTCTGCGACATAAAATGAGTTGGTAGAGTTTGTTCATTTACTGTAAATAAACACACATAGTACCAGCACAATGTAGCCTGCATCTTAATGTTTTGGGAAGATGATAAAGCATATTGTCTAATTTCCACTGGATGCCCACATATCATGTATATATGTGTATGTATATACTGTATATACACTGTATATATATATATATATATATATACACAATACACACACAAAAGATAAATGGCAATAGTTCCACTTCTTAAATTACAAATGTATTGATTTGACATCCGTATTTCTACATGTCAATAAGACAGGAGCAGCTCGGGAGTAATTCGACGGCATATTCTTTTCCCTTTCGATGCAACCACGCTAACAGTTACTCCTGATTCCAGGCTTAAATCTGTGTAGTGGTTGCACTGAGATGAAAATGATATTGATCTACTCATCTGACTCTGTGTAAGATGGCAATCAATGTGTATTTCCCAAAATGTCAGGCTGTTTATTTTAAAGCTGCGCCATAGCCATGTCTCACTTTAGCAGCTCCAAATGACAGCAGGAGATTGCAGCTGGTGTTTTAAAAGTGTTGATGGATTTTATTACCCAGAATTCCTGTGAGGTTATTATATGTCCTCCTCCTCCTACATTTTGTTCAGTGCCAATACCCAGCACCGGAGTTTATTTTACATAAACCGGATGACTCCATTGTGCACTACTGGGTTTCTCTACTTCATAACTCATACTGTTTTTATGGAAAGCTCAAATCTCACAGAAACACAATCAAGTGTTATCGCTAACATACAACTTCCCACTTACATATCCAACACAGACAGAGCTACATGAGCATCCCACTGGTGTCTTTCAGTCCATCTGATGAATGGAAGACCAATATTCCTTTTAGCGCTGTTTGGTCTCCTGAAAAAAAAAAAAAAAAAAAAAAAAAAATCCTGAAAACAGTCTGTTTGAAATCTGATGAAGCTTAAATTGCAAAGAGCTAATGCTTTAAAGCCTCTGGCCCTTTGCTGTCTTTAGTTATGGCACCACAAAACAAATAGATAAATGTTATTCTATATTATCATTAATGACCTTGCTCTTGTTGACACTGCTGCTCGTCTTCTTAATTATTATTGTGAGTCAGTAATTAGCGATGAAGTCATCAACTTCATTGTCTGTGTTCCTTTCTTTCCTTTCTTTCTTGCAATAAAAATGATGTAAAAGGTTCTTCAAATAATGTTGATTTAATCAGCTATTACAGTTGTTTGCCTGAATCCAAGGTTAGGCTGTATGACTGACTAGTTCTCAAGAGGTTCATTAATCAGTTAATTAGTGTAGGGTGTCCTGCACAGTGGTTTTATTTGGTTTTGGTTGTGTGGTTAATGTTTTGTAGCTCTTAGCCTTGAACCCTTATAATATATATAATGATGCTGGTCTGACAGGCCACCAAATAGCTTCGATAATAAACCCTCAGTTAAATACAGAGAAAAATCCCCCAGGGTGGGCAAGCAGCTAGCACGAATCAACTGCAACAACTTATGCTATACAGAAAATATTTTTATAATTATTTATTTAAATTATTATAATGTTTGTCATTTGTATTAAATTTAGGAGATTTTAAAAGCTAATAACAGTGTATTCATAGTTTCTCTTTCATATAATAAACAGTTTAGTACCGTTTTCATCATACTGCAATGGAGATTCTGAAGCTCATAATTGCTTTACACTGTCCAAGATTAATTGTTGACTGTAGTTAGCTAAGGTTAATGTAGCTTTCTAAATGGAGCCTCATATTGGTTGTTGTGCATTGTTTACAGTGACAGTGCCTGTTAAAGAGAGGAGGCAGGGAAGACAAGGAGCTAAGTGGGGCAGATTTTTGCAAAACTGAACTGTGTCCCAGTTCTGCAGTACATACCAGATCTAACCAGGTTTTGAGCATGTGCAGTGTTTATGCCTGAAAACTGGCTGGTTTTAGACAGCTCAAAGCTGCTTGATTTTTAACTGTGCTGTTGATGGGTGCTGTTGTCCCACAAAGGGATGCACGATTGAAATTGAGGAGCTTCTAACAGCTGTCACAAGTGAAACCTGATTGTGAATGAGGGTGAAGGCTGGATCATCCATTCTTGAGCTGAATGAGTTATACAGCCACATTCATACAAGTATTTTCTCTGCACAGACGCAAGGAGACATTTTGGTGCATCCTCAAAGAACTATAATTGCAACCCAAGACCTCTTTGACAGCTTCGGAAATGTCTCAGTAAATAGGAAAAACCAAATTGAAAAGATTCAGTGTCATGTGGGTGAGGCAGCATGAGTTTTGGTCGGGATCTCAAAGAAATAAGATCAATTATTGGAGCATATCCAGCTTGATTGTCCTCTCCAACAATTGTTTGTGTTTGTAAGCTGGAGAGTGGGGGGCATAGTCCAACAAAAAATTATGTTAATAGATACATGACAAAATGATATGACATTACTTTGATTTCTCTTTGTAAATATAAAATGACATGTCCATTGTCCATTTAAATAAGACACATTAAGCTTGCATTAATAGATTTCTTCGTCTACTTGGGGGCAAGCTCTAATTGGATACAACAGGGCCTCAGCTATGATATTGTGAATTACTAACTACTGTTACCCATTTACACATCCAGCACACAACATCAGCATTCACTTGGTGTGAAGTTTCTGTCTACCTGGAGAATTTAAGTTTAGCTCAGTTTTGTTCTCAACCAACGTCTGACAGCAACGTTTGGCTTTTTACTTGCTGGATGATCCACTGTGTTCAGAGAGAGTCCAGAGAGACTCTGTCCGCTGTTTGGTGTTGCAGGCGGTGTACAGTGGATGTGTCAGAGCTTTTTGGCAGACAGCAGCTGCCCCATACAGAACTGTAAGATATGACATACAGCACATTATAACACACGTGAAACACCCATAGTTAAATCGGTATATGTACATATATTAAAAAGATATATTAATATATGACATTTTGCAACCATATATGTTTACAATATATGTTTAATTTATATATGCAAGTTTATTAAAACAACACACACTTACACACACACACACACACACACACACACACACACACACACACACACACACATAGATATATATATATTTTTTATTAATTTCTTTCTTATTAAAATTTAAGCATGTCTATCTTCCTACTGTATATAATATCAACATTTATTGACAGTATATAACATAAAATATAAGCTATGCAAAAAAAACACATAAACATACATATTTGTATGGGCTATACATGACAATATATGAAATTATTCTAATTTCTAAAAAGTTTCATGTATTATTTTTACATGTGTTTTTTTATTTCTATTATTTTATATGCACATATATTCTATACATACATATATTACATTTACATAAGGATGATGCTGGAGGTTCACAACGGTGGGCATTTATTTCTACTTGCCTCTTTTTCTGAAGTATATTTTTGCTATATTTCACTGCCCCTGAAAATGTCTGTGCATGACCAGGCACATGGTCTTTATGGGCCAGAAACCCCAAACAACAAGCTTAAATTGGCTAAACACTGCACAGAGCTGCAGGGCTTGTTGTTATTTCCCAGTTGGTTAGAATTACTAACGTCCCTTTCATATTACACAGTCATTTGATTTAATTTTAATATCAAAATACCCCTTAACGGAGCTTTAATATAAATTGAATGATCCATGACTCAGTGGGTCAAGGTCACCTCAAACACAGCCTGACACACATCCGAGTTTTTTATATTGCTTTTTCCATTATGTTTGGTTCTGTATTCTGGCAAGCGGGGATGAGCTCATTTAAAGTCTGTCTCATCCTGTGACACCACCTCATCACCTGAGACTCCGCATTCATTCCACTCTAACTCCTCACACCTAATTTAAATAGCCACTTAAATCTTGACTCATCCTGTGGGTTTTTTATTTGAATTACTTTCAGCATCTGATTTAAAAAAAATATATATTTATTTTTTTTTTTTTACCTCTTTGGAATGATAACGTTACCATGGCAAACAGTAGCTGTCAAGGAAAACAGAGTGGATTGCTGTTGGTGTGGAGGGGTGGAGGAGTTGTCACAAGCTTCTACAACAGTTGGATTAACATTTAGGCAATTTTCCACAGCGTGCTTGAGATGATGAAGCGGCGCCACTTTTGCATTCAGGGCCTGAAATTACACTCCCGGCAATGCTTTATTTAAGCATTATCTGTGGTCTCTGCTTACATAACCCCAGATGAGATGCCACAGCACTGACATGTATGCTGCCAAGGTGTTATTACGGTGGGGAATGTGACTGTAAATTGCACAAAACCACATGCCATTGCCTTCTGTGTCCTTGCATAGAAAATTGAAGGAATAATTCAACTCAGTCAAATGAGATAATACAATCCTGTGCTCCAGTTCTTGTTCATGCAAAACTATTGTTGCAGCGAATGAGTTGCAGCCGGATTACAATAATTAAATACACTCACTCTGCAGACTTTCTATTGACAGGGCTCTATCAGTCTCAGGTTAAAGGCAGTCTGAAGACTGGCATATAGTTTGAAGGAATAAAAGGGAAAAAATCACAGTGTGTGTGTGTGTGTGTGTGTGTGTGTGTGTGGAGGGAGTGGGGATGCAGTAGGAATTACTGATTCAATATCCTTAGGTGGAAGCAGACAGAAAGCACTTTGGGTGAGTAAAGAAAGTCATTTCAAACTGTCGATCAAAGCGAATCGCTGACATCTGCTTGAAGATGGAGGCATCAATCACCCAGAGTGCAGCGGGGTTTATACTGGTAATGCAGTGACATTAGACCCAAAGTGAAGACTGGTTACTGGAGATCAGTTCGGGTCCATGCATGCAGCAGCAGAATTGTGACTCAGACTGGCTGCAGCCTGATTAGTACCAGTGAGCCTACTATGTGTAATTTGCCCAGGGATGCCCAAACTTTAGCATACAATGTATCCTGTGATATTACCTGGTCTCAGGTTTTCTTTATGTCAATTAGTTTGTAGGGACTGCAACTAACAATTATTGTCATTATCAATTAATCTGCTTACTATTTTCTCAATCAACTGATTCATTGTTTAGTCTATAGTTTTTTTGATTGTTTGTTTTTTTTTCAGAAAATAACGCTCATTAGATAAGGTTTTAACATAAGACTATATGTTAATGCACGACCCTGCTAATGTGCTGTATGTATGCAAATCACCAAACAAATTTTAACAAGGAACTTGAGTAAAATTACTGTTCTACAACATTATATGCAGTGCAGCAACAGTGATAAAGTCAATGTACCATGATAAAATAAAATTAAATGCAGCAAATTAATGGGAAAATAGTATTCAATTAAAACAACAAATAAGTGAACAGCATATAAATATATATGTGCATGTCAAAAGCATATAAAACCACGTTACATCAGTATGATGATATTCATTTAATAGCTTTAATAGAATAGAAGGTGCATTTGCAATCAAAGCTTTGCATCAAAGCATTTAAAGAATTCCACCACCACTGTGGTTCCAAAAGTCCCATATTTACCTCATTATTTCCTCATGACCTCATTATTTCCTACACATCAGCAGTGACAGACAGACGCCGCCTTCCAACACTGGTAGAAACCTTGTAGTTGGGCATGTAATGATGTGTATATGTGCTGAATAGTCCAATGAAATGGTAAATACATAAATAACTGTTCTCAGGAATCCTTCACAAAACAGATGCTAATATTGCAATACAAAGTGGATGTTTTATCGCTTTGTTTTCAAGAAAGTCATCATCAAAGGTTCTTTTTCAGTTCATTGTATAAAATATATAAAAAGACTGCTTTATATTGATGAGTTCTATTTATGACTTTTAAACTCAAACAAAAATAGCTAGTGTCCCATACAGAATCAAATCAAAATTGTCCAGGACTCAATCTCTTATTAAGAAAGAAAAAAAAACTGTCTAACTCGAAATGTTACCAGAATATGTAATAACATAAACCGGCAAAAACTGTTGGAGGATACAGAACTGCATCAAAGGTTTTTATTCTGCTGAAGTGAATGTTAGTTAAAACGACTGTTCCCTGTTGATGGACAGTTGGGAGATTAGGGTTCTCTTTTGTTGAGATAAGGGCAGAGCATCTGATGGCTGCTGACAACATCACTGCACCGTTTCCAAGGATGGTGTGAAGCTGGAAGAACAACAGCAGCAACAAAAAAACTACAATGCAATTCAAAAGAGAACTTTTCTGTCATTGTCTTGAACAGATAAATAGAATTTTTTATAACAACTTTGCTTGCCAGTGTTATCCTTAGTTTCTCTTGTAACGATGAAAGGTATGGAAGGTTATTTGAAACTAAAGGAAAGGTCACTTGGTAATGTGTTATGTCCCTTCTAGATATTTACTGTTGGGACTCAAACTGTCATGATCCCAGAGGCTCATGGGTAATTGCTCAGCTCCGGATGGGCAGCTTTATTTCTCTTGTTCCCACAATACTGCTACATAGTTAGGTAGTTAACTTATGTTTTCATGCGGCATCATTGCAAATCGAGTCACAGTGTCTTATTGAAGTAAATCATAGAGAATTGGGGACCTCTTGACTGCATTGACTGACTTCACAGTTTTACTTGATGTATTTTTTTTTGTTCATCATTGACTTGGAGGATAAAACAATCGTGCCTCAGTTTCCCCACAGAATCAAAGTGACTGTGACAGGTTGTCACAAGGTTATCACTCCCAGGGGACATTTGCATAAAATCAAACCTTTCTCAAGCTACATGACTTTTGAGTCTTAAATCGTAGGTCGTGGCACCAGATGTTACGTCAAGGTTCAATTTACGAGAAATTCACCTGCTTTGGCCTGAGGGTGGAGCTTGGGGTCAACTAACGGAGATGAATGGAAAGGGTTCATCATTTAAGGAGCATGAATGTGTTTGGTAAATTTAACGACATTCTGCGAATTAGATTTCATTTTTTTCGTGTGTACAAGAGAAGATTTTAGTATGATGGTGGCACTAGAGGAAAGGAAACATTAGGATTGGTCCCCTGGGAACCATGAACATCCACAGCAATTATCATCAAAATCATGAATTAGATTTTTGAGTTATAAAGTGTTGTCCAGAGGAAAATTTTCCCTCATTGCTGTGCTAGAAAGAATGTTAAGGGAATCACCAGAACCATAGAAAGTAACAAATGGCATGGCAATCTGGCCAGTAGCTGTTGACATAGGTTGTTCTTGTGTTGCAGATTTGCTGGTGGAGCTGTCTTATAAAAAGAATCTTTTTTTTTTTTTTTTTTCTTTTTTAATTCAAAGAAAAGCACTCAGACCTGTCCACTGCAACACTACAATTAATCAGTACTTCCAGCATCACATCATTAAAGTCCAACCCGTCCTGTCATAACTGCAAACACAGGCAATACTGTTCATTTTTTCACAATTTATGTCCCTCCATCTGCCTCCTCCTCGACGCCCACACACCTCGTACGTCTCCGTCGGCTGCTGTGATCGTTTACCTCATAAAATTGATTAAGACACTAATGCCTGCCGATGAGAGAGTTGAGGAAGTTGTCCAAGGTTGCTCCTCAGATTGAAACGCTATCCATTATCCACGAGCAACATGCTATTAAACTTTACAGATAGAGCAGCTATCTGTTAGGGTGATAGGCACAGTATTTGTGGGTCTGGACTGGAGAAGCTCGTCCCCCGCAATAGCTGAACTGAGTGAAAGCTTTAATACCGACAGTACATGAGTGCTTCCTCTGATTTATGAAAATGTTTTACAAATAATGTTTTAATGATGTAATATATGCCTGATACACTTTACCCAGGGAGTTAATTCTTGCATGAGAAATCAAGCTCCGTTTTAGCAGTTTTTAAAGAGATGTGACATCTAAGCGCAATTTCTCCACATCCATGCTTTCGTTTCTCCCTTTTAACTTTGGGAAATTTTGTGATAATTATTTTATTACCTTCTGAAGTTAGGCATGTGAACTTCAAAGCTGATATGGATTCATGGCAAAGTATTCTGAAGAGACTCTCTCTCGCTTTCTCTCTCTCACCCTAGCAAACTTTTTTATCTGCTTAAAGAGGTCTATTGCTTATGGAATCAAAGCACTACTGGAGCACAGCCTCTCAATAATGCAGCACACACACCTTCCCTGGCTATGGTTCACAGGAGGAGAAAGTGAAAAAGGTCTGACTCCAAACCCCAGAGCAATTGTTAAATAACAATGATTTGAAGCACCTCTGGTATTATTATTCATTTTCCAATGCGAAACAAAAGCAGCACTGTTTTTTGGGGTTTTTTTTTTTGTTTTATTTTTCCACGCCTCCAACACAACATCTCTATCTCCACATCTCCAAGCTTGTCAAGATATTAATATGACTCCTCCTGTCACCTTGTGTTAATCTTGTGATAAAATTCACCCTGTTTTGAATCATAATTAAGTCTGTGATTGAACATAGCACCCATTAATAGTCCCAACATGGAAATGACAAAAATGGAACGCCTGAATATTTGACTGATGTGCCAATTAATTTCATAAACTGAGATAATATCTTACACTGTTATTATACTTTGCATAGGTAATAGGTATCGTGCAAGTATTGCAATTATTCAACATGTGACAAAATGTCTAAATGGCTACTAGGCTCCAAAATGACTGATGATAGAAATGCTGTCGAATTTTCACAGAACTGAAGTAGATCCCAACAAAGGAGCCATCCCTTGTCTTTTTAATGTGTTGGGCTGTATCTGAAGTGCAGACTAGATCTAAGGGGGAATTTCTCAGGCCACCCCAGGCGACACTCACATATGCAACACACAGAACTGTTTCCCTTAGAGTTTACTAGTTGACCAAGAAACACAAATCTGAGAGACAGAGGTTTCTGCTTTTTCTCTCTTCACATCTTCCTTGATCAAAACTCAGTTGGTGGCTTTTTGAACCCTGGCAAAAGGTTATGATAGAGTTCGTCAAACTTCCAAGTGATAAAACTTTTCTAAGACCCAGACTTATCATTGCAAGAAACCAGTGAATTGCTCTGTTTGCATATGCGAGTATCTGCTGCCTTATCCCTGATGAAGATGATAACAATGACAATTTAATTCCTAAAGCAATGCTGCACTGTAGAGCACTTTAGCATGTTAATAATAAAGTTTGGTAGTTATTCATTTTACTTCTTTGGCTTAGTGTATGTTTTGAAAATGACTGTTCATTTCAGAAGAAATTAAAGGTGCCCTGTGTGGTTTTTTTGTTATCAGTTATGTTTATATTATGTCTCAAGTCTGTCAGTTTTCCATTAAGCTTATACATTTTTAACAACACTCACTGAATCCATCCCTGTTCATATGGGCCATTTTTTAATTACTGTTTAAACAAGTTGTGCCAAATCAGTAATTAAGGCTAACTGTGTTTTGTCTTTTGCATCTGCCTACAGTCTGTTGCAGAAGTTGTCATTTATTCACTTATGTATCAACAGTAATTTTTTCTTGTTTGCCATTTCCAGTCCACTTCATCTGCAGTGCAATTACTACCAGTGCCTGCATTAATTTCACAACCCTTGCTGTGGGTCAGGCTTTGTCTGGACTATGTTGCTGTGACTTCAAACAAACGGGTGGTCACTGAGTTCTACTGCTGTACCTGTCTGGCAAGAATGGATTTTCAACCAGACTGCCAACCTGCCCATACAGTGGCAGATGTGCTGGGCCTTGGTCATCATGGTTACAACAAGAAACACAAGAGTGATGTACCTACCCTCACCGCTATGGTTACTATAATAACAATCATGCCTTTAGATTTAGGGACTAAAACAACTTGGTTAGGTTAAGTAAAAGTTATTTGGATTAAGTGCCTCCTCAACATAAAATGATTTTTGTTGTCATGGTTACAACAATAACAACGTAGCTTTGTTGAATGGTCATGGATAATAGAAACAACATAGACTGCTACTTTCACATGGGAATTGAGCACCACTTGCCTGTGTCATATTCCTGTGTTTTGTTGACCCATCCATCCACCCCAACCTCCTCCTGTGCACTGCACTTTTCTCCTTGCTCCTGTCATAATTACTATGACCACTAGATGTCGCCTAACAACAAAATGTAATTGTAGGTCATAATAACCTGCAGCACAGTTGACCTATGGGCTCCTTTTTTACAGGACAGTCTCCTTATTTGAAATAATATTTTTATTCTACTTTACATGTCAACAAAGGTCAGCCTGGAAAAAGACAACGATATTGCTCCACCAGTAATGCTGTGGATAAATGTGTTTGAGAAATTTGCATTAGTAGGCTGTCCAATACAGCTTGATTGACAGTTGTCTCTGTTCACACATAAACAGGTGATAGGATGCATGCATTTTTCACTGAGCTATCTTTTGGTCAGATTTTCAAATTGGAAAACTAATCAACTGCACTAAAAAAAGAAGAAAAAAAATCTAATTTATTTTAACTATCCATCAACTTCTGTCTGGATAAATTTGAGGCTGGAAATAGGTCATGCAGTTGCTGAATCATGCACAGCCACAACCCATACTGGTTTGTTGATGAGGTTCAGGAGTTTTGAGATGCAACAGTTCACTGCCTGGTTTAACATATACAATAACTACCTGAGCTGAATAAGTTCTCGAGTAGATGGTTTGCAAGGTGTAGATTGGTGGAGGCTCAAATGTACATTCACATAATATGTACAATTTTGATTGATATTTGGGAACACTGAGTGCATATAGAAATTTATTGTAGTACTTCCATTATAAGACAAATACATGAGAAATGCATTTAAAAGCAATACAAGCTAAATATAGCTGCCAAAATCAAATTTGTGTCAAATGAAAGAACAAAAATAGCAGCCTGTTAAGCCAGGGCGACTTCAATCAGTCCTGCATAGATTATAAGTCGTAAGGCGCTGAAAGGAATAATGAAGCATGGATGATGAACAGACCAGTTGAAACACAGTATCTGTCTTGCAAAGATGGATAAATTGCTTGAAAAACCAGTGGAGAATGTCTCCCAGCCAGATATGTCTAAATTGTCCAAAAATGTATGTGAACCAAGGACCTCAGGACAGACTCAGGGCATGGGTGGAGTGGACTTTTTTAAAACCTATAGATGATTAAAAGAAAATGTCTGCGAATTTAAAGAAAAGGACAGGGAGTGATGTATTTAGAAATTATACTAAATTGGATTCAAGCACTGTCCATGTTCCAGTGGATAAACCGTTCATCCTTTGTTTCTCTATTTGAATCCCCTTTTAGAAAAGATTAACATAGCTAAACATGTCCTGATCCATGAGAAGCAGCCTAAACACTGGCTGCAGATCCTGTAAATATAAATGCCCATCAGTGATGTGTGACTCTTCACTTATGAGAAATGGGACACAATAAACCACAAGGCCTGGTTTTGTCCATATAAACTCACGTTGCTGGAAATGACGACTGCCAGGAAGCCTCCTCAGAGAACAGGAAATATTGAAAGGACCCATTTTATGAGCAGAACAGAAAAATACAACGTATGATGCTACCTCAGAGGCAGATATTTCCATTTTTTTTTTATTTTGTGGGAAATGATAGATGCTCTGCCTCCCTTTTCCCTTTGGTATTCTTTTGCTATGAATCACCACATATCAGGCTGGTTGGTAAACATGAGCAAGCTGAGTGCGGTATACTGAAGTTTTAAGTGATCAATAGTTAAATACTTCCTCCTTTTAGGTGTTGAAAATGCATCTTGCAGCTTAAGTTGTCAAGATGTAAGGTAATATACCATGACAGCATGCGGTGAAAGGTTCAGTTTGCTTTTTTAAAATGAGACAAACATATTCTGATAAAAAATGCACCAGGCATTCATTCTGTCTTCTCTCTCTCTAGTGACTATAACTGTGCTACAACAGCATTTGTTATATCAGGGATATTGCTATAGGTAATGCTCCAGGACTCTGGAGGCACACTGTTTATGAAAAGTGGCTTTGAATGGGTGTAATGAGGAGCTGCTTTTCTGAAACAACATGGTTTAGTTATACCTTTCAAAAGTAACAGAAGATAAGATATACGGTTTGAAGACAAAAGAAAAGCCCTACATTTATAAAGCTTTTGCAAATGTTAAAGGTCCAGTGTTGTAGGAGGTGAGATTTCTATGTCTTTTCTGATTACAAAAAAAGTGCTATATAACAGCTTTTGTTCGGCCTTTCGTACAGCATAGCCGGAGCAATTAAGTTCAAATTTGATCATCTTTTCAGCTCATTTTAATGCTGCCTGACCATGACCATGTGCATTTACCAGTGAATTTTATCAAGCTATAGTGGTAGGCTACAAACTGTTACTTGTGGTTGGCCTGGCCATGTGTCACACAGAAACCAGGGGTTCTGAGCCTCTCTATTGATTGGCTGACTGACATGTTAATCAACCAACCAACCAAATGAAACACTGGATAAGTGTAAAATATGGGACCTTTACAAAGTCACATTAGCTTAGAAATGGAATTGAATTGCTTGTAGTATTTAAGTTTGAGTTATGCAAACTACACCTTCTGAATGAGCATAATTGGAGTCACAACCAACGCACAAACTCTCAAAATTCTTTATTTGTAATCTTATAATGTTATAGTTTTGGTTACTATTTAGTAATACCCAAATAATACAATATTCTGTTTTTCTAGTCTAACATTTAGTAGCTAACCTGCAGAGCTGGTATTGTTTGTTCTGGCCAAAATTGTTTAACCTGATATTTTTCATCCAAGGACACAGTACAAAAGTCAATGATTAGCAGAGCAAGAAATTACATGATGTTCAGAATATAATGCCTCTTGAGAGCACCCAAACAATCTGTGACTAGTGATGGATTTTGTGTTCTCTTTAACAGCAAAAGACAAAAGAGTGCCAGTGTTGACCTATGACACAATAAAGGGGAATTTAGATTAAATGCAAAACAAATTTTGCCTCATTTTATTGTGGTAGGCACAGAATCAGTTTGGATATGGTTGCAGGAAGGTCATGATTTGAAATAACTCTCAGAGTGAGGAAATATTCATTGTCATGGTAAGAAGAATTATTGGGTTGAGGTTAGTGACAGATCATTGATAATTATAGGAGACAGCATGCCGGTACCAGTCTCTTATGTAAATCACATATTTTAATGACCCATCAATCCACTCCCTCCTCCTCTCTATGAAATCTTCTACTTGTATCATCTCATGCTAGTTTTGCTTTTGTTCTTGATAGACAAGAGTATTAATTCACACAGCTGCTGGAAGTCTTTGTTGTTTACTGACAACTAAAGCCATTAGTCTTGCTGTTATTTCTCTTGGAACTGTGCTACATTTAAAATATGTTCAGTGTTTAGTCTAAACACTTCTCAGTCTTGGATGTTAAAGAATCTAGTACCCCAAGCAAGCTACTGTAAGAAGGTCAAGGTTCAGTTCATGTCCAGTTTGGCCATTAGGATAAAGGCTTGTGCTGATTGCAACAAAATCCAGGACCTGGTTCACCCTGTGCAGATTTGTTCTTTATATTCTGCTGGTGTGCTGTATGGTGTCATGGATGTTGTGCCTCGTTTCGTTTAGATGTGCTGGTTTGGAGATATCAAAGACAACTGGCTGCTTTGTTGTTAATGAAACAACTCCAATTATTGAGTAGTTAAGGTTAATGATAAGGTCATCATCATGGACTATTGTGCGTCTGACCTCTAACAGTTTGCTACATGAACACAAACATGCAGATCCATAACCACGTCTGTCAGTTGTTTCAGACAGTGTGGGTTTGTAACTTCACCGATTTTTTTCTTACCAGAAACTGAACAGGTGGGATTTTTTTTTTTTTTTTTTTTTTAACATTGATTTTTACATCGATTGCCTATTATTGTAATCTTTGAATAGGTTTATGTGCACCTTTGCAATAGCTTGAATAGAATTTGTTTCTGAAGGTGTTCCTTTTTGTGGTAATTCTAGGTGGTCATCATGTAGTTTTCCTTCAGTAAATATTAAAGACATAGTACTGAATTGAGGCAGAAACGAACCCTCCTTCAGAGTAACATAAATCAGTGAAATCAGAATGCACATACGTAATATAGTGAGCATTTTGGTGGCATCAGTGCAACTTGCTCTTCTCCAGTTCAGGATAGTGTGTAATCTAGGTAACTATGACTTTGTACATGCGGCATTAAAAACATATTATCTGCACTCTAACAGTGGCTGCTGCCAAACTTCTACACTTCCTCACTGCTGACACATAAACGGCTAATTGTCATTCAACTTGATTTGACTCGCTTGTGTGGCTGCATTTGTAATTGTGATCTACTTATTTCAAAGCCCTTTTTCATGTGCTGTTCCCATTATTGTACCACCCCTGTGGCTCTTTTTTAACAGGCTCACACCATCACTGTAAGCAGACTACAGCCATCTGTAGTGCTTTGAACACACACTCCTCTTCTCCCAAACTCTTGCGGGGTACGCTTTGAATCTTTTTTTGAGTTTTTGTGAACTCATTAGGGATCTATCCTGTACACCTCAATGTTTGGACCATGTTGTGCTAAGATCATCAGCAACTGGGTCTGAAATATAACGGTTTTTTTTTCCCTATGAAACTGAGATGGTTGACATATTATAATATATTAAGAGAAGAGGAGAGGAGTGAAGAGTTGATTGTATTCCCCAAAGAAAGAGCAGAGTTCATTTGGAAGTTGGGAGGCCTGACTTAAAGCTGTAATAGGCTAAACATCAATGTAAAAGTGACCTGTCTAAACCACAAAGTGGCACTGGATGAGAAAAGGTCTTCCATTAATTGAGCAGCTATAGTTTCTCCCCTCTGTCCAAATTAGACACAATTCTCTGTGTTGTCACTGATGGAATAGCCTGCCCACAGAAAGAGAGAAATCTACACATCTCTAAAGCTGTCTCGTAAAGTGCAGTCTGGATGCTCAGTCCAGATAAAGTTGGACAGACCACTGGCTGGTGTCACCTCTGAGGGCTTCAGTTCAGGTTTTTTTCAAACAGTTGTTAGTTGAAGCTGCCAATGCACAGAATAGACTAGCTGTGCTTTAAAAACTCGACTAAAGCTGTCACAATTCGGCATTCTCAAATGTCACCTCTCAGCCCTCATCAGGCATTCCCATTGCGGGTAGTAAGTACTTTGTCATTCTGCTAGCCGTCGACTTGAATTGACATTTCACTCAGTGTCTCTCATTTCATTCAGTATTCTTCTGAGGCTGCCTTTGCCTCTGCCCCTTTATTTCCAGCCATGCCATTTCACCTTTTTCTCTCCCTGGAAATGGATTAGCCAGCCAGGACAAAAATTAAACTGCCAAATCAATTAGAAAGCGCTTATCGAAGGTGCAGATTCATTTTCATGCTTGTTCATCACACTGTCCTCTGTGCTTGTATGTTTCCATTCTCTGATTACTGTTTGTGCTTTTGTGCTTTTTTTATGTTCCCTCAAAGGCAGACATTCTGTTTCTGATTCTGAATATGTGATTCTAATGCAGGGTTAGGAAATAGCACTAAAGTATCCTATTCAAGTTAGGCACAGTTACTTTGCTATTATTTATTTATTTATTTATTTTTTTGAGTCAAATTAATTAATACAAATAAAATAAATTGAAAATGTTTTGATGTAAGACAACACAAAAGAAGCTAATTTATAATCCACTCGTAGTAAAAAGAAAAATAAGACAGGCATTTTTAAAATATTTTTCTGTGTATTAAAAAATGATAGACTTATGTGTGTGATAAATGGAAATAATAGCATGATTCAAAAACTCATAACTCAAAAACAGTATCACATCCATGTTTCTTGTGTTTAAAATGATATGAGTATACTTCAAGTAAAAACCTGTGCAAAGGGGCTGGAAGCGCAAGAACACTTACTTCCTCATTGAGAATTTCTGGATCAGGCCTTGTGCCCCACCCACCAGTGACGGATGACAGAGCAGTGCGATAGTAAGTGTTAGGTCCGACTCAACAGCTGAGAGGCCAGGGCGCAGACCACATGGGCATAAAATAGGGCAGCAGGTCCCCAGTTTGACTCTTGGCTGGCTGGACCATTTACTGCATGTCACTCCCCTACTCTCAGTCCAAATATTTCCTGTCCATCTACACTGCTGCTATCAAATAAAAGCATAAAAAAACAAATAAAAATAAAGATTAGCATTAAAGGAAACATTGGAGAGATTTTGCCACATGTTTGAGCCTTAGTTAGACCCAGACTCAGATGATGAGTCTATTAAGCACCAAAAGTAGGGACTAGCTGATGTATCACAATGGTTAGCGTAGTTAGAATCTGTTTATGTTGTTTGTTAACTTGTTAGCTTATAAATGGCAGCGGCTGAAGCAGCGTAAGTGACTGTGCTGATGGAAACTTTCACTCCTTGAAAAGGGTTCAGGTTTCTTTTGCCTGTTCTTTTATGGATATGTTAACAAAGTTAAGAACTTGGTTTTCATCAGATATTTACAGATAAGGGTTAGGGTTAGGGTCAGCAAACCATATGACCTGGATATGGGAGACTGCTGTGCATTTAAGTTTCCTAAAACAGCCAATGCTGATTTATTTTAACCGCGACTTCCCAACCTTGACTAAGTTTTAGCGAGTAAAATCAACCACACTTTAAAATGTTTGGCCATGTCAGCAGCATGGCTCTAGGGGTGGTAATGTTCAGCACACCACTTCAGACAAAAATATCTCAACAAGTACCACACGTCTTCCCATGGCGTTTAGTGTAAATATTAACATTGACCTTGTGAGTTTTTCTGCAGCAATACCAGCTTGGCATTTTTGGTCTTAAAGTAAAATATCTTGACAACTGATGAACAGATTGCCATCAGTGAAAAGTTTTGATTTGCCGATGTTTTGTTTGGCTGTGTTCTAAACAGATACTTGGTCCTTCTTTGCTGCATTTCTGATGCCCAGGATTATGTGTCCTGCATCAGCATATCCATAAATATTGTGATGGGTGGGCCCTGTACACAAATGAGTGTCACAAGTATAACTTTCCTTTATGAGCCTGTCATAAGCATGGGGGAGGCAAACATCCAGTTCTGTTCCATGGTTAAATCATCAAAGTATTTGATGGCTTCATAGTGGAAGAGATCAAGGCTTTGTCTTCAGGGATGTAATTATGTCACCATAGTCCAGTGTCTCTGTGATCTCTCTTTGGATCAAAAGTAGTGACATACAGTTGAGATGGCCTGTTTATAGTGGAGAAGAGCCAGAGTGTAATTGTTCTCAGCAGCTGAATTATGCTGGTGGAGATATTTTTAGGACAAAATAAGTGACCACATTATATTTACTCGGCTTCTGTAGAATCTTTGCTCAACATAACTTCACCATTTTGCATGGCCTCATCAGTCATCGAGTGTGCAGTGTGGAATGACCTCGATTTGTGCTGACTGCCTGGCACATTTACCAGTGGGAGTTCAATTTGGACTATCACCTGGACCAGATCCTGCCTCTGATGCTATGACATCAGGGACTTAGCATGGTAGGGACTCAGAGTGCTAGGAGTGGGGCTCGGGAGAGGTTTCTTCTGCTGTGTAGCCTGGTTTGTCAGAGTGGAGGCTGCGGCATAACTCGTTGACTGCTCTTCATTTTCTTATGGTGTGGTCTCTCCAATACATTATATGCACAGTTTTGTTTTCTGTACAGGCAGAGGTTATGGGCTGTTTTACGCTTAACTGGACATTGGCCAGTTTCACCACTGACATTCCTCTTCTATGGGTTTGAATTAAAGAGACATGTTGTTATGGCTGAGAGTGTGCTCTCTACTGGCATTCTTCCAGTTAACCCTTTATATTATTCATACATTTAATTAATTCACTCATTATTCAAACTGGTGTAAAATGTGCCTCTCAGTAGGGGCTGATCCAGCATTAATCCAGCCTGCAGTTTTCTTAACAGCATCATCCAAACAACTTTACACTCAACACTGCACTTCCTTGGTTCCTGAGCAATACAAACATGACATAGTTGTGACCTCTTGCAATGCCAGCATAAACCTGTCATTTGTGTGCAAAATCTCACATGAACATTTTATAGTATCGATGAAGTCAAAGCCACATTCAGCATCTATGTATAAACCCTAGAGTTTACATACCTCATCAGTGCAACTTAAGCTGATGTTGTTTCCCTGAGCAGACAGGCAGGAGGCAGAGTTCATGGCGTATGACCAAGATGGAAGATCTCCAAACACAACACTTTTGTATTCTCTCTAGGTGTGTCTTTAAAACCAAAACACGGTTGACCTTCCAGCATGTTCACAGTTCCATCAGCAAAATATCTGAAATGTTGATACATCATGTATTAATACACCAGGAAAAGGCAAATTAAATATCATGTTACCAGGTTTGCCAATTACTGTTGGGTTTTTAGACAAACTATGTCACAACTCTGCGTGTATCCACCCTAATAACACTTCTGCACATGTCACCTGGCATGAAATTTGTCAGGAAACACACTCTTGTGGTGATGGCTGCTGATGCTGACACACGGTTTTGAAGGACTTCATGATAGGCGTCCCTAATTTTGAAAGAAATACTGTTGTGATCTGGCAAACAACCGACAAACTCATACCAGGACTTGCACCTGGAGTCTTCCAGCCAAGGAATGGATGTGTTGCTGGTACACCACATTTATGAATATTTTTATCACAAATGCAGCAAACACAACTACAGCAAGGACAAACTTTATTATATACAAACTAAGGCATGATTTGATAAGATATACCTGTATTGATCCCCCATAGGTGAAATCCAATTTGAAATTTTTGTGAGTTCTCATACACCTATAAAAAACAGGAAGAACTGATATAAATAAATTAATAGAATAAGATAAAAGAGGAAGAACAGACACATTAAAATTGATCTGTGTGCATATACATGTGCAATATATATTTGCACAGTGCAATTTATCTTTCTGGCACCTCTTCATTAACAACATTGCTGAGAAAGCAGCACTTCTTCTTTGTCTGCTCATCATAAACAAGAATGTGACGCCCGCTTCACCTGCCAGCCCAGCTGGCCACAAAGAACTGACCGTCGCTGAAGAGGTCTGTTGTGCAGAAGACGCCAACACGGTGCAGCGACTCCCCTGAGACTTATTCACAGTCGTGGCAAAGCACGGCCTCACTGGAAACCGCTGATGCTACAGAGTGAATGGAGAAATGTTGTTAAATGGGCACAGGGCGATGTGTGGAATCATGAGTGTGCGTCTAGTGTCTCCACCCCTGCAATACTGAATCAGTTATTTATGTTTGATATTTGCCTGCATTTGAGAGTTGATAAGAAACAGTACATGTGGGGAGGTAGAGGTTGGATGGCATGTAATAAAGGTCCCCATTTGCAACCATGTATTGCAAACATGTGGTCATATTGTATGTGTCTTAAAGCACCTGGCCACAATGATTTCTTTCTGCATTTTCTATTAAAAGCATTGTCGTTCTGTGCAGGTGATTTTCTATTTGCTGAAGTCAGTAGACACATATATTTCACACACGTTTTTGGTTTCACTGATTTCACCACTATTGAAAGAACTGATGCGATGATGTGAACATGTCCACAAGGTCTGACAACACAATGATGGAAGGATGCAATTTTAAGACAAAGCGAAATGCAATTCTTATCACAACATACTGATTAAAATTTCTAACTGAGGACAAAAGGCAAGTGCACAAAACAGCTGCTTAATTACAGTAACGAGTAATTACAGCTCCAGGCAATAATACAGTGACCAGGCTCCAGTGTAGTGTAATCTTAGAAGAAGAAGAAAAAAAAAAAAGAAATATGGTGATTTAGTGGGTGGATTCTCATAATTACCAAGTTTCTTCACATTATTTTTAAGAACAAAAGTGTGGAGTTTTTGCATCTTGTTTGGCTTTGTGGTGAAAATGTGACGCTTGCAGTTCTGTAGTATGTATTATTATCTATTGTGTTTTATTAAGATGAGGCTGTTTTAAACTAAATGTTTGCAATGTTTGAGTCGTTCTCTGATCTCAGTTGGAGAAAACGATACTGTCTGAGAGAGAGGAATGGTTTGTCAAAGTGCGGTAGTTTTGATTACATGTGAACAGTCGATGGAAGAGATAAAAGCACTACAGCAGGTCTTTGGGCCCAGACACTAAAAGTAATTCACTGAAGCTAACACAGTTGGATTTTGATGCTCTGACACTGACATCCTTTTTACATCAAAATTAGCACATAAACCAGCAAAAAAAAAAAAAGACATTTGACTCCTTTCACACTGCTAAATGAGTTTGCCTTTCTTTTCAGACTGAGATGACACACAACTGCATCACAAGAACTTACAAAGCATACACACACAGACACAGACAAAGACACATATTCAAAGAGTCAGCTGCTAGCTGCCATTCAGACTGGTAAAATGGATCCGTTGCGCGGGTCGGAGCTCCTGTAAGTGTCGGAGCCTCCGAGTGAGACGCTTCAGTAGGTGATTGTGTGTTTTTAAAATTTATTTCAGGGGTGCACTCACCCTCAGTGGAATGTGTAGTTGAGGTGTTTCTGGTTTAACAGCACTGTGCTGGGCAGGTTCCAGGTCTGTTCACAGTGTCTGTTTGCTCTGAAAGACGTCACAGTACAGAAAAGGGCCGAATGTTACCGTGTTCACCCGGGTGTTGAGTTTACACCACTGCCAATTGGAGTTTGAGCTGATAACTACCTTTGACTACTGCAGAGTCATCTGACCCAGGAATGAGTGCTTGAGACAAAAGCCGGATGTTAGTGGGTGTTAGCTGGTGTTTACTGTAAAAAAATGCTAAAGAGAGTCAAGTGTATGTCTGAGAACGACTGCGTGGACAAACCTTACAATAAAGCCAAGATTTGAGCACTATGACTGATGTGTCCGCCTGCCAAACTGTGTATGGGTGCGATGAACAGGGCTGATATGACAACAGAGAAGCCATTCATGTGGTTCTTATAGCATTTTTAATGTTGATCCATAGAACCATCATCTACCTCTTGTTTCAGCTGTCCTTTGAGACCATCCCTCAGTTCAGTTAGAGCTCTCCTTTGGTCTTAATTCCTGTAACATTGGCTTGTCAAAGGATCATTTCCCCTTCACTGGATAAAGTAATGGAGTAATTGTACACAATTCAAGTACTTTCATGTTTTCCACATGCACAATTGCAGGCTTTACATGAAATTAACATAGCTCTTGTCATAAATCAATGGGCTGTGAAGGGGATTAGTGTTTGCATGTGAATGGGACCCCTGTCAGCTGTGGAATGTAATTAGGGTTAACAACTAAGCTTAGACCCAAACATCTTCAAGTGGGAGTCAGTGAGCATTGTAATTAGGAAGCACTTTACAGGGCGCACTACTGTGCTTCATGTACTCTAACTTTACACCCACTTTGACCTTACTTCGTTGTGAGTGAAGGGGCACACTGCCCCATTGGGCTGTAGCCGGAGGAGAGATTGGATTTGTAATGCATGCAACAGTCATAACTAATTATCGGATATGATTAAGTTGTCCTGGCTGTAATGGAACTTGATGGTGCCAAAACACCAAACACATCCATCATGATCGGAGACCTGTCATTGAGTATCAATACACTGTCAATTTGTAGGTACCTTACGCATGCAGTGGTTGCTCATCCATTGCTTTGCCTCTGGGGGTTTCTTAATATGTATTTTTACAAGATGGATGATTTTGCATGAAAGTAATAAATAAACTAATGACAGGCTGGATCGCAGGAGTTTAAGGAGAGGGGCGACGCTTTTCAGTTGAGGAGAGAGCACATTAAATCCAGCTTTATACAGTTCATAGGATTTTACATGGAATATTTCCCAGTTATTACCCAGACGGTGAGAGAAATTCAGTTTCACAATGGTAGAACAAGTGTAGCAAAGTTAAGCCGTCATAGATTTAGGAGCAGAAGTGTTCGGAATCACTTAGGTTTACATGCTTTGAAATGGTAAAAAAAATAGACCCTTACCTCAGTCCAGCTGAGATTAAATACATTTGGTTTGTCCGCTCCAGCCACGATGGAGAAATTTGTATTTACATTATTATTTATCTTCTTTGTATTTTTTGGTTTCCTGATGGTGCCCCCTAGTTTTACATTCATTTGTCAGAATACTGCCAGTTCTTCATGTTAACTTTCCATGCAACCAGTCATATCTGAGCCAGGCAGCAGCCCGCCACAGATCACAAGAGCCGCAAATTCTGAGCAACAACCCACATTGTTAGCTCCATTAGCTAAATTCTCCCTCTTAGTTCCTAGACATGAGCACACATCTTCGTCCTGCACCTTAGCTTGCTGAATGAGCGACCAAACAAACACTAAGCTGAGAAAGGTGCACTGCTATCGTCAGTTTGCAGGCCAGATAGCTAATTAGCTGCTCAGCTGCAGCACATTAAACAGCAGGTAAAAGTACCTGCAAATGTCACTGGGGTCTCATTAGATGGTGGTGCAGTTCTCACTCTTCAGTACGTCTTACCCATGACATGTTGGCTACAAAAAGAAGGGATGACTGGATGTGACTCCCGTGGGACTTTAGTGGTTTCTCAACCGTTTGACCAAGACATCTTGCAGTGTTTGACTCAGTGTGATGATGCCAAACCAAGGACTTTAGTTTCCTGGTTACTTCCTTCTGTTTAGCAGCAGAAAAATCTCAAGTTGGATGAATTTTGTGGCATTTCTAAATAAAACAATAGATTCTTTTATGCTGTGGTGCTGACCAAGGCTGAATGTTTGGTCCCAACATTGGTGGGGACACAACAACTTTGACATATAAGTGTCACTGTATTTTCATTTAAATAAAAACTATACACAGTAGCATGCCTAAATCAGTCGTCGGTTTCAGGTGTAGACGTGGCCTCTGGGAGGGCACATCAGAATTATTTAATATGACATCACTCCAAACAGAGTGCAAACAAGATCACCCAAATATTGGTAAGGGCAATTCTGTCCTCCCAAAATTTGGTAGGGACATGTCCTTATCATCCATATGCAAACCTACATCCTTGGTTCTTACCGATCTTCACATACCTCAAAAAGTCTGACAACCTTGTAAGAACATTTTGACAATATGCTAAACTAATTGGTTGAAATGCCAATTAATCATTTCTCTGTCAGTTAATCATGAAGCAATTGATTCTCACTAACACTGATTGCTGCTGCTCCTCCTCAATGATAGAATCGGAAACATTTGCCACTATTAACACGTGAGAAAAAAGAAGACAAACCTAATATATACAGTACTCTATATTGCACTTTTCTTAGATGTATATTTATCTTTATTATCTTGACTATTTGGTGGAGAATCATGAATATAAGACAATGTTCAGCTAGGAACGCTGTTTTATCCCAAAATAAATACAAAAAAATAGTAATATATGGGGTTATTTTTTACATTGCTTTCTATTGGGAGAGTATATTAAAATGAAACTGTCTAACCCACAAGTGGTGCAGATTGAGTTTGACATCTTGCACAGTGTAGATACATTTTTATGCTCTTGATCAATTCTGCTTCAGACAGTCATTTTTTAAGATGATGACATTTCTGTTTTTTTCTAGTTTGAGACTGTGTATTTTAAAAGATGATGTAAGAGCTGGTGTCAATTCTTGTGTTTAATTTTTCACTGTATTGGTGACTCATGTTAGATCGTCAGCCTGCTTGTCTTATGTCACTTGCCATCTCTTTACAACCCTAATAGAAGAAGATTCTTCTGTTTATCCTCACTTGGTCTTTTCATGATGTTCATCAAATCAAATCAAACAACCTTTTTTTCTCATTCTGACTCCAGCTTTGGTGCTGCCTCGTTGCATATGTGCTCTTTCAACATCAGCTGAAGAAAGAAAGAAAGAAAGAAAGAAAAAATCCCCATGGATAATCTTACATTGTTAAACATCATCAATTTGTGATGTCTGATGTGTCAGAGGTTGCTTCATCTACCTCCATTTCAGCTCACAATGTCCTACATTCCTCATCAACATCTCTCAGAGAAAGGACACAAACTCATTGCTTTCAATCAAAGTGGGTGTACAGGCATAAAATTAACTGGGGGAACATTCAGTTGTGGGTTATTTGTCTCACCCAAAGCATGTCATCATATTGTTACACCAGATGCTGGTTTATTTCCTGCTGCTCTGGGAGGAGACACTGTTATCTCGGGCTCTTCCATGATGGATTTCTCCTTCTATCATTATTGAGCATTAGTGAAAATGGCGGCTCTGCAATGAAAGTCTTACTCTTTGATTATGAGAGACTTACAAAAAGAGGCGGGCTTTTTCTGCTATCAAACCTCATTGAAGCTGCACTGGAGACATCCTGACATTATGTGACATTGTGCACATTTGGCCTGTTAAACAACAGCAGCTAATAACAAAATGGATACAGATGTGCAGGGAACACAGCCAAAATGTGTAGGAATGGATGTATTATGGTATTCTGGTACAGAAAACTTGATTTAGGATAATGTTTTTGTTGTTGTTTTTCATATCTATTTATAGGTATAAATATGATAGACAGTGCAAAAATTTAGAGTTGCATCTTATATTAGCTTAAAAATAATGCAAATGACCTCAAAGCCACACATATAGCAAATTGCATGTGGAAATACACAAGTATCAACATGACTAAGAACTGCTTATTTGGCTTATTCATTATGCCTCTGCATCAGTGACATAGGCAGAGATTAAATTTCTCTGTGACCTCACAAAACACATTTTTGACCATAACATAATAGCCTGAGACCATAACTCAAGACTCAATATGCTAATTTTAACAAAACTCACTTAATATATTTTATTAAAATATGATTAAAGTCTTAACTACATCTATTATATGAGTTTGGAGAGACATGGATTTAAGCTGTAATTTGACTGGTTGGTGGAGGCTGCGAGGCAGTAATTCTAGTTTTCTATCACATAAGTGAGTCGTTCTTCAAGGCAGTTAGAGATAGCAGGTTGCTGATCAGTTACATGGAAAACGACAGTTTGTAAAATTTTAACTTGATGCAAATGGTGAAATTCACCCAGAACCTCCATTATGATATGTTGAAAAATCAAACCATTAAATTTAGTCTTTAGCAAATGAGGCTAAATGTCATTTTCTGGGACCTGTCTTTTGACCCTTAATTCCAAGATTACAGGTACAAAATAAATAAATGAAACACTGTTCACTGTACAAGGCCACAAAAATTATAGAGGAAGCTGTAGGTTGCTTGTTTAGACAATGTTTGCTAATGAGTGTTGACACAGTAACTAGCGAGATGTGGTGATGTCGAACAATAGGACTTTTTCACACCAGGCATTTTAGTCAGGTGTTACCACTAACATAACAATGGTGTATTAATGCTGCATTCATATTAATAATGGTGGCATGGGAAGAGCAGTAAAAATTACATGGTGGTTACCCCCAGTGCTGTAGTCACACAGGGTAAACAACCTAAATTTAATGTCTTTTCTTGTGTGATATATTTGTAGCAGTTCATTACCAAGTGAAACCAGATATAAACAAACAGTGTATACCTCCTATACAATTGGCTGAATTAACTTATTAGGGTTAATACTTAATTTTATTATGATGTAACTATCATCAGCAATTCTTCCAACAGTTTGTGCACGTCTTCAGTTCTTTTCACCAAGTGGGAGATATTGTCAGTGTTAGAAATTACCCATATCTCTGACATGGAATGAAAGCTGACCTGAACATTTTTTCTTGCTTGCTTGCTCATAATTACAGTTTAAACAAATATTATGATATGGCATGAGCCTTGGCATACAACATTGTCACAGTGAGTCAGAATTAGAATTAGTGAGTGAAACTTAAGAAGCTCTTTGCTCAGCAAAGGGCAAGATTTTACAGTGTAGTCACTGGGTTGCCTATTCCAATAACCTGTTTACCATATTGTTCTGTGTCCAGTTCTAGACAAAATTTGTGTAACAGAAAATTATTCTTTGAAATTTTGGGAATTTGCTTACTTACGCTCTTTCCCTGTCTTGCTGATATGTCAACGAGAATATAATAGCACTTTCACACCTCCTATTACTGCCTGGAAAATAAAAGGCTACAGCCAGCAGATGGTTAGCATAGCTTAGCACAGACTGGAAAGAGGGGGGAAACATATACCATGGCTCCATCTAAAATCCCCTTACCAAAAAAGTGTCAAAATTACAAGCTGCAATTTTGTTATGTGGGGTCTCACTTTTTACTGGTTGGGAGCAATGACTTCCTGAAGTCTTACATCATCATGTGGTTGTCAGGCAACCAGGGGAGACTTCACAGATGTGGGGAGGTTGCCTTCTCTCAGCACTAATTTTACTGCCAATCAAACATCAAACAACACATCTAGGTGAGAGCAGTGTTCCCTTGTTGGATCTCAGTGTGATGAAACACTGACAAACTGTTATCAAAACACAGATAGTAAAGATAATAAAAAATGTGCTCATCATAAAAAAAGATACATATAAAATAAGACATTGCAGCAATTAACAGCAAATGGTGACATTTCTGACATTATTTCTAATGTTTGTTCTACATGCATTTCCATAGTCATTCTATGCATAAAACACCACAGAGGTATTTGAATTGTTGTTAAATATATGTTAATGATATATTTTATTATCACATGTAAAGAGCAATTTAAAGGTCTTATTATGTGCATTTCAATACCTCTACTTAGCTGTCATTTAATCCTAATGATAGGCTTTTCACAGTATGCACTGACACATTTCCTCCATCACAGTTTGAGATTACAGGGTTTAATGTGTCATATGAAGTCCATGACCGGAGTTTAACCTTCTCATAGTGTTTGTGTTTTTTAAAAACCAATGACTGCTGGACAAATCCAATAAAATATATGAAGTATTAACGTGTATTTATTGCTTTTATCGTCCAGGGCCAGGGCTCTCACGTTAGATCTTATCCCATCACAGTAAAAGCCATAATACAATCACAGAAACGTAGGTGGTCTAGTCTATATATCAGTTTAAATGATGACCATTTTTCTTCATGTGACATTAATTTAGTCTCAGCAACTCAATGAAGCTTTTTTATGCACAATAATTGTGGAGCACATTTTACAAGAAGTCAATTTGAGATTTGCATGAAGAATAGCCGAGTGTCATGGCGGAAGGGTTTTGCAATAAAGAGACAAGCGATTGAAATTGAGATACTTGCAAGTGGCTGCGGCTTTGGCTCAGAAAGCACTCATGCGATAGAAATGAAATATAAATGGGAAAATAATGGAGGTTTCCTCCTACGGTGTCATTGAAAACTTTTACACTGCTGTCACAGGCTGGGAACTTACTTCAGGGAACATTTGTCAGGTACACATTTAGATAAGAAAAGTCACTCTTGATGAGTTAAAACAGTTAAACACTAAGAGAGTGATTATTCTCTATGAACAGTTTTATCTGTTCATTTTAAGGACATGAGGCAACATCTTACTGGCAGATAAATTCCTTTTACATCAGATGATAAATGTCAAGACTCCGAATTGATATTGGATATTCATTATGTCACAATTACACTAATTGCACTTGTCCAGTCCTGGGTGACTAATGGGTTCATAAAATACCACCAAATTTTTTTCTTTTTACTTTTTGTGCCTGTGTATTCAAAGAGTCAATTTGGGTAAAATATTTTGAAATGCTTGAGGTATAGAGGTGAAACTAGACATGCATTTATTCTCAGTCTGTGTACAAGGCAGGCACCATCAGCTGACCTGGAGTCAGAGGGAAGATATCATCACAAAAACAAAACATGATTCATATTTTTATTCCTTTTAACCTTCCCCACTGTTCCCACACACGGAACACGAGGTCATAGCTGCTGGCTGTTTAAAATACAGCTGTGTGGTCAGTCCTGTGTCCTGATGCTGTTGTCTAGGATGTTACACAGTTGGTTTGATATGACAGTATCTGAAAGAAACTTTAGTATCATATATGCATGTCATTTGACTTCATCCATTGGTAATGTAGATGTCTCATCACATGTGTCATCTGCTTTCTTTTTGCATGCACCCACAGCCACAGCGATGGAAATCTTGCTGTCCAACCACAGTATAACCAACTCTCTCCTAAGCACTGCCCCTCTTAGTTACTGTTGCTATGACTAAATGTTCATCAACAAGATAGCTACATCTACTGAATTTATCTTAGGCTTTAGAAATAAAAACAACAGCATCATCACGATCACGATGCTGCACTCACATATACCCCAGGTGTATCTATTGACCATCTTCAAAATGTCTTTGTAACATACAGTATAAAGTAAGTGTAAGCCCTTGGCAGCCAGTGCCATTAAAAACCAAAGATGACCACAGTTGTCCAAGTTGGTGCTTAGCTGTGATTTATGCATCCAGGGAAAGGGAAGGTTCACAGGATGAATCATTTGCAGTGTGTGAACTATATCGCCCATGCATTTTTTCATATGCAGGGTATTTAGCATCTTCAGTGTACTCACTCTGTAATTACATAACTGTGAAATGTCCACTGACAGTGTTTTTTACTTGGTTAGTGCAGGGAAGCCTAGCTAGAGGGTCGACGGATGTGGTAGGAGGTAGACCCTAGAGAGTTTTACAAAGACTAAAAAAAAAAAAAAGGTTTATTTACAATTGCCAACCCAAATTACACTTTAAATGTAAGGGGAAAAAAGCTAACTAGGCTTAATTCAAACAGGAGTGTATCAGTCCCTCTCTCACTTAAAACATCATTTTCATCATTTGTACAAACAAGACTTTCAATGTTTTTCACCATATGCTGAGAAAAGTATAATGTAAACAAATTCTAATCATCATAATAGTAACTCTGACTATACTGATACAGGACATGAACTGGGGCTGCTGGTAAGGAAGTCAAATGTTTATTTACTCATCCAACATATGAATAGCACACTACAATCCTTTGTAAGCCAAGTGTTAGCAACATCAGCTGGTGAGTTTCAGACTGCTTTGAATTTAATAATAAAACCTGCATGTACATAATTTACACACAATAACACAAAGAAGAAAGGAGGAAAGCTAAAGGTAGAGGATATAATATGTTCACTATGTGCACAAATACAGTCAGTTAATGTCATGAGAGACACAATACTGTGTGGACTAGCAGCTAAGGTGTTTGATCCATTCTTACTCAGTTAGCATCAGAGAAGTTTGCAATGATTAAAAGAATGATGAAATCAAAGTGACTAAAACACAGTGCAGTAGGAAGCTGCTCCCAGACAGTACATATCAGTTGTTAAAGAAATTATTCTAGTCGGACTTTGATCAGCCAGAACAGAATATAGCCTCCTTTCAAGGCCTCCCTGGTGTCTGTGGTTGTATTTGAAATCTTACAGTAGCGTACTTTAGCTGATGAGCAGTCATCTTAATCAGGGGTAGCTACAAAATTCACACTCCGTAATGTATTGTTGTCAGACCCTTGCTGCCTGGTAAAACACCTGCAGACTGTCATACTCCATTAATTTGTGGCTTTCCCTTAAAAAAAAAAAAATCCTCTCAAAGCACAAGCAGAGATAATCCTGCTGACATCATTACATTTACAGTGTACAATTACAGTATTTTCTCAGGCTTGACAAAGCTCATGCAGAGACACAGAATACATTATACACCTATTTTCACAGTCTAAGTACTCATCACTCTGATGGGTACTGATGCTGATTTGTAAAATCAGTGTAATTCCACCTTAATTGAACTTCCAGATGAAAGTCTTGTTTTCTAGTGTGTTAGTTAAAGTTTTGATTATCATAATGATGATATTTTTTTGGTGTTATATTTGTGTTTTTAAGTATCAAAAACCATCTCGGTGTGGTTTTACAACTCCTCTCTCAAGCTAGTCTCTGGAGCTCTGGCAAAAGCAGAGCATTTTGTGTTGGTCTCTTAGCCTCTCTTCTGATTGGCTGACTGTTTTCTGGGTGATGCACAGCCAGGCCAATCGCAGGGTACAGGTGGCCTGCTAGTATAGCTTGGCAAAATTAAACAGTAAACAAGAGCAACAGGCCACAAAGACAGTCTCAACAGCTCAGTGGCAGAATAAACACTTGGGGTTTTGTTGTTAATAAAGTAACAACAAAAAAGAAAAGGATGGACCAAGGTGGGGGCATAGCTGAGGGTGGTGACTGTATAGTTGTGACATCACAAAATTACAGAAGTCCTGACAACTTGTTTTAAGAGACAGTTTCTGAATACAGGCTGTGTGCATTTCTCTGCAGACAGAGCCTTTTGTTACTTTCACAGTATTTATATAGCACCTACACCTGCCTTATAATTTAAAAGAATATATGAAAATCTAACTTTCTACAATATGGGACCTGTAAATATTGAAACATTTCCAGACGATGGTTAGAAAGTTGAGCTATTCACTATTTCTACCTGAGTAATCATTGGAGCAATGACAGTAAGTTGCTCGTGCCACTGCTTTGAGAGAAGTCAATAAAGGATTTTAATTAGAACAAAGAATTAAAAGCATTCATTTTATATCCCAGAAATTGCACTAATCAATTAAATGCTGGAAGCTGGAAAATAATAGAGTTCAACTGTGTTGTGGTGAAAAGCCATTTTAATAGCCCCATAGGATTTTCAATAATGAAACGTGTGAGAGGCAATTAAATCATTTTGCCTCCATCTTCTTTGTCACTGAGACTATGTTTTCCAAACTGCAGCAGCCACTATATGCAGACCAGAGCAGAGCATCTGTCCTGTAGTGGAGCTCTGCCTCTGTCCTCCTCAGGTGACATATATAGACTTACACACCCAGCCCCTTTAACCACTGTGAAGTTTGTAAAAGACAAGGGTGAAATTGATGGCTTGAAACAGTCCAATGCCAAGGCTGAGGACAATTAATCCTGCCTCGCCATTAAAGACGTCTCATTGATACAATAGAGGATGCCAGGTCCATCTGAAGAGCCGAGATGTACGAGTCATGCATACACGCAGACAGGGAAAGCTATGGCTCCTAATTCTGCTCATTAATCACCTGTCTGCCGAACATCCTCCAGAGAAAAGCACTCGGTTCCTCCAAGGTAATTACAGTACTTGAAGGAGTGCTCTCTCGAGCAAATGCTCATAAGTAGCCATCTTATCCCTCTCTTGCCCTTCCCTTTTTTGTCTCAGCTATGGAGCCAATAGCTTCCATGTCCTTTGGAGAAACTTCCTCCTCCTCCTTCTCTCTAGGCTTTTCTGCTGCACCACTCTTGCTCTTCTTCAGCTTTGTAGTCAGCAGACTCTTTTTCCGGGCACACATCCATTTGGCATCCGATGTGGGATAAATAAATTATAGCCTCTAAAATCGATGCCCAGTCCATGATGTAGGCTGTAGGCTTAGTGCTCGCCACCGTGCTAGAATTATGCCACTGGGGCTCAAACGAGCATTTCTTGAGCCCAGGAGTTATGATAGTGTGTGTGTTTTTTTTGGTTTGTTTTTTTTTTGTTTGTTTGTTTTAATTCTTTTTTTTTTTCTTTTTTTCTTTTTTTTTTTACTGAAAAGCTATTCCCGGCCTTCTGACATTTTATTATTTGTCATACGTTTTTATGGGTAATATTACTTTTACTGTGGAGACTGATGGAGGTTTTGAGGCATAATTTTTCTCAGGAAGCTGTTAGTTTGTCACACAGTATCCTGGTTTGAACCAGTTTTTCCCCCGGATTCACTGTAGCATCTGGATGCTGCCTTTAATTTCTCTGCAGAACCACTCAAAGAATCTAAAAATAAATCAAAAACAGTGGCAAGAGTGACATCTTTGGGCATTTATTTTTAAAGGTAGAAAAGCAGCAGTGCAGTCACTCAGTCTGTAAACTATGTGCTGATGTTGGACTGAAAGATTTATAACCGTCATAGGATTGATGATGCCTTTTCTCAAAGTTGTCATTTGGTTTTAGGGAGTTCGTCACTAGACTTGCATGAAATGCATTTTTGGATGTGTCCTCAGAGTGGCTCTTTACTCAGCAGGATAACATCAGTTTGCTCATGCTCTCTTTCTCTTGCTTTTTGTGTTCCCAGATGGAAATGATACCAGAGCCTGATCCAGATGACGAGGGGACAAAAATAAGTGTAAGTTGAAGAACATGTTGTTTATTCATCTAGGCTCAAATTAGGGTTAAAAAAAAAGATTTTGATTCCAAAGTTTGTAGCTGTAACTCGACCTTTTTAAAGCTATACCTGCATGAGAAAATTAAGTTTGGACATGTGTGAAAGAGATTTGTACAAAAAAGAGACTGTGTGAATAAAATCTTTGAACAAGTAATGTCAGTGGTGATGTTACACAAAGACACTGTGAAATAAGAAATGCTTTCGTGAACATCTGTGTACAGATACAAAGCAGCACTCAAAGTTACAAATACAAATTTTGACCCTATTTTTTACACCTGAATCTTATTGAATCTTATTGGACAATGACAATCCAATCCGAACAGAGTCAAATCAGGGTAGATGGTTGTTTTACCATCATCTCCACTGCAGGTCCTGAAAGGTATTCAAATTTTCAAGATTTCACTTTTTTTCACTTATACAAACCCTTTCAAGACATGCACAAACTTGAATTTCTAATGCAGATTTTTTACAGAGGTTGATTTAGACATTCAAAGTTTAGAATTATTTGTAAACATCACTCTACATACTCAAAATCTTTTTGACCCAAATTTGAGCCCATGGTGTCGTGGCCCTGTGCTTTTCAACCATGTGCCGTCATGGCCCACGTTGCCAGCACGTCATTCCAAGCAAACACAACAGCAGCTGATTTCACCAAATAATACACCTTCAACCAGAGAAAGGAGCTAATCAGGGAAATCAGTGGCAGTCTATTATTACTGTCAGAGTGGTTAACTTCCTGCATTCACGGCCCAGCAACTGGTCCACCCCATTTTTCCCTGCTATTCTATGCGTGCATGCTATGCCCAGAGGAGCTGAACTACTGCCCATTTCACTACACAGTCCTCGTTAGGTTCATCTCACTGGAGTCCAGATGTAGTCAATAAATAACAGACATATATAGAGTGGAGTTACTGATCTGACATCAAGCTATTGTATTTATTCTTCATAAATAAATTGTAGTTTATCATGACTTGGGTATTTTTTGTAGTTTTAGTCATCACTTCCAGGAGTTATGATAATTTTGCACCAGGAATGTGAAATTTGAAGCCGTATGAAACATAAGCCGTCAAATAATCAAAACACTTTTCAGTTGAAATGTTAATTGCAGAGATCATGTGTCCAGATCTGCAATTAACTTTAGCGAACATGAGAAGAAAGTAGTTATTACTGTCAGGATTGATGGCCAAAACTGCAGTATGAAAATTAGATTAAATCAAATTTCCCTTTAAGATCAACAGAATATTGAGTCAATTAATTAAAAGTATGCTAATTGAATATATTTATTATTTTAAAGCAAATGATGTCCTATGCATGTTACTACAAAGTTACCAAGACCTTCTTAGTCTAAGCTCAAATGAAGTACGGTTTGCTTTTTTATTATTATTATTATTATTATTATTATTATTATCATTATTATTTATGTCAAAGTTCTTGCACCTTATTTCTGCTTTAACAGTTTGGCTAATGTGCTTTGACCAACTAGTAAAATGTCACAATATACATAAATGCTAACCCTGAAAAAACTACAGTTAAATGTGGTTTAGATATATCTTTTGCACCAAGATAGCTATACCTTAAATTAAGAACCTTGTAGCATTTTGTAGAATAACATGGCATGATATGTCATGAAACCTTTTGGTACGGTCCATTGTTATGACACTGTGGTCTCTTGTGATTACTCAAACAGACAGTGAAAGTCCAGGGCAACGACATCTCACACAAGCTGCAGATCTCCAGAGTCAGCAAGAATGACGAAGGACTGTACGAGTGCCGGGTGACACGAGCTAACTACGGAGAGATTGTGGAGTACAAAGCCCAGGCATGGCTGAAGGTCAACACCACGGCCAGGCCACGACGACCACTGCCGCCCCCCAAGAAGAGCTCCCCACTTCACCTGACGGACAAGAAGCCGAGAAAGTCCAGCTCACCTCTGGGCCAGGACAGCATGAGTTCAGACCAGAGGGTGGCCTCCACCTCGACCTCTCACACATCCTCCAAACCAGCTAAACACAACCCCGGCTCAGGTAAGGCCCTGGGGGAGGGTTGCATAATGAGGGCACTGTGGAACACAGAAAAAGACTAATGTAGCCAGAGATGTTATTGCCAGCACAGAGGTTGGGCCATGACCCTCCTGATGTGTTTGACACCTCTTGTGAGTCATTTACTTTGGTTAAAAAAAGGTTGATTTGTTGAGATTCAGAATAATCAACAGGATGTTAAAATGATGTTATGCAGTTCAGTGCAAGATGATGCTTTGAGAAAACAAAAAACAGTCCTCCCTCATAAAAAAAGGTAACCATGTTTCAAGGCAGACTGATAGAGATCATTACACCTGCAACATTCAGAATTATGTACACACTCCTTTGATTGATTGTGTAGACCCAATGAGAGCAGTACCTTAAGTATTTGGTTGATCTAAACAGCCAAAGAGACTCTGGAGAGCATCTCGTCTCACAGAACTATTAAGACAAAATGCAGGTTTTGCAGAACAAGAGTTCAAGCAGGAAAATGTGATTTGAGAGCTGGAAGTAATCAATGAATGTTTGGTATTGATTAAGTATCAGCCTCTCTGAGAAGCAAAGTTTAGCATAAGTTGACTTTGCAAGGTAGCAGGAATGCATCCTTATTTAAAAACATCTGCCTCCGGACAAGGTTGATAGCCCGTCCGACTGTTGACAATCTACCATTCTAAAGTCTTCCTGCCAAGATTGTAGTCTGGTTGTAATGTGGTGGTATACAGTTCTGGGACTTCATAAACACAGATTACTGTACACTTTTCCTCTGTCACAGGTGACTCTCAGGTATAGTAAACTGACACATCACCTGACTGATTGCACATTGAAAAGGTCATGACAAAAAATGTCAAAGTTGAATCTGATTGAACTTTGGGTGTAGCTGAATCAGAGTCAGAGCAGCATGCAAGTCCAATTATGAGGTTTGACATCCTTGCTTCCCATAGCGCTCTGAAGATGTGTAAAGGGCTTTAAGGGCTCTCCTCACAGCAATATGCCCAGGGGTCGCCACAGCAGATCATCATCCACATATTTCCCTTCCCAATGCAACCTGTGTTCAGGGGAGCTTGGGATTGAATTGCCAAGACAGGGATCAGTGCCCACCCTTCTTTACCACCTGGACCACATGGCCCCCCTGTACTGTGTTCAACAAGTATTGTGTTGATAACCATGCAAGACAGATTCTCAACCTTGCAGGAGCTGCCACAGTTCTTTGAAACTGTGGTGGATGCTATGAACAATTCTACAGAAAGATTCAGAGACGCTGTTGAAGGAGAAACTTGGAAGAGCAACACGTGACATTGCTTGAGTTAATCCTTTACCTGCTATGGAAAACAGCAGACCTACACATATCACACCAAAGTTGTAAATATAAATATAATTAAAAAGCCATATATATATATATATATATATATATATATATACATACTTGACAAAGCTCACAGCCCAGTCATGTGAAGTACTCAAGTCTGCATGGCACATGCATTGTTTTCTTACCTCCTTTTTCTTTGGGTCTGTAGAAGTACATTGGTTTTCTGATTGTTTTGGAAGGAGACAGAATAGGAAGTGATTTGGTCATGTGAAAAAGCGACCAGCTAATCACTGACAAGGAGAAGCGTGTGACTGGGGTGACTGCAAACCAAAGTCTTGCTAATTTTCACCAGTCACAATTACATAATTGCAAAAGCTTATTGGCGTGCACCAAGTGCCAACCCACTGTAATGTCACTCATTGGTTTATGAACTGCTGTTCTGGAGCCTCAGGTTTGCAATTTGGCTGTCGCCATCTTGGTTTTTTGAAACCAGAAGAAACTATATTTGGATGAGAAGGTGAAGCTGAAGAGGTGTGAAGCTTGGATATGACCTGCTGTGTACTCTATCCTGATTGTCAGGCAGGTCATCATGTGTGGTACAGTCTGTCTGTGAATCACACTGTAGCCAGGCCCAATGCATACCCTGCTTTGTCGTCTATTTTCCTCTAAATGGGACCATAGTTGATGAACATCATGTCGTATTGAAGAAGATTTGAAACTAGTGATTGAGATCATAAACTCATTCGGGAAATGTTTAGTGAGGTAATAAATCAAGTGAGAAGAAGGGTCATTTCCCATAGACTTCAATACAATCAGACTTCCTTTTGCAACTAGTGGAGTCACCCCCTGATGGCCATTAGATAGAATGCAGGTTTAAGGCACTTTCACATTGGCTGCACTTTTAAGACCCAGAATCTATGGTGTGCACACGTGTCTGCAGAGCCCAGCGGGTGAACCATGCAGTAGGTATTACTATGTCAATTCCTCTATTAAGCTTCATTTAGTCCTTTAACAACATGGCTGTGTAGAAGAACTATTATTATTATTATTATGAGTATTATTAATATTATTGATTACCAAGTGACCAGGGCGATGCAGTCTTCTTTCCCTCGGCTGAGAATTGCAGCCAAAATTAAGTCTTTTTTCAGGGATATTGAAGAAGTCTTTGGTTTAATTTCATCTAGCTGGACTGAATCTATATTCAGGGATCAGCTACAAGTCAAGTGCCTGCCTCCAGCATACCCAAAATGTTGCTTCAAGGCTCTCAACTAATTCTAGGAGATGAGAAAATCTTTCAGTCTATCATGCCTCTCTTCACTTACTGCCCATGTGAGTGTTGAAATTGATTTTAAGACTTTACTGTTAATGTTTAAGACACTACATGGTCAGGCTCCCAGCTATATTTTAGAAATCTTCATCCCCATGAGCAGCTGCCAACTCCTCAGGCAGGCCTTCTCTGGCACTTCTAAAACTCACTTCAACAATTTGAAAGATGTTATAATCACATAAAAACACTACACATACTGGCTAGTACATCTGTATCATGGGAGCTCCAGCACATTTTTAACTGTCAATCCATTCTAATACCCAGACTGTAATTACATTCAGCAGATCTCAAAGAATATTAATGTTACCTTTGTCCTTCATCAAACACAGTGAGGCTGGAATCCTCTCAAAGATGTGTGCAGTGTAATACCTACCGAGTTGCCTTAGCGAGTGCAAACATGCTCAGGCTTTGCCAGAAAAGGAAAATCTGTGCACCAAGCTTGCGGCAGATAATTTAACCCTTTCTGATTCTGAGGTCAGCAATGTTACCAGTGACTGACATGGACAAACATGAACAAAATCCACCTGTGTAAAGGTGGAAGTAGGGACTCTAAACCAGTTCATTTTATTGTCAAATTCAGCGAGTATCTCCAGTGTCCCTACACAGCCCTTGCTCTGTAGGGAACCAAGACACACTATAGACATACTATTCTGGTGCACAGGACGCAGGATAGAAGAAGAGAAGAGGTGAGATGGGAGAAAGGGGGCAGTGGGAGTGAGAGACGATGAATCTGGCTCATGCTAATGGGCAGTGTCAATTTAATGATTACCAGGGGAGGGAAAAGGAGCAGTCTTACCCTTCATTGCTACAAGTCTGTGTGGAGTTTTGAATTGGATTGATTAGGACTGCAGATGAGAGACCGTGGGAGAGAATGACAGAAAAAGCGAGTGCATGGAACACACGTCGACTGGGGGGGGCATACACGTCACAAAATAATCGCACTGTGAAGAAGGAGAGATGACCAAGGAACAGCCATAGATGACAGACACACACAGAGGGCTGGGACAGAGACTGATGGGAGCAGTAAAAACTTTCAGAAATTCTATGGATGTGTTGACAGTCCACTGGCCAACGATGTTGCGATGGCCAGTCCAACTATGGTGGAGAGAGTTGAAAGGCATGAAGACAGTTCCTGCTTGGCAGATGAGAAACATTAGCTTTGCTATTTTTCACAGAGCGCCAACTGGTTAGCTAGCAAGCAGGTACCAGTGTCACATTTGTGTGTCTGGTAACATTAAATTACTTGCCCTCATATGTTTGGTTTGCTTCTAGTTTACCAAGATAGGTTGTTGGTGTGATGTTAGCTACAGTAGCATGAGAGCTGTTGCTATCTGCAGCTGGTGTTAGCTATGGGAAACTGCCTTGTCTTCTCTGCATTTTAGCTTTTCAGCAGCAACTGTAGCAACAGTTGGCTGTCTTGTTGTTTGCTCCATACCATGGTATTTGTCAGTACAACCTGAGACAGGTTTTGTTGCCACAAAGACCTAAAAGTTTGCTAGCACAGTAGTTTCATTTGATTGGATGCATAATTCAAACTGTAATGCCAAGTAATGTTAACTTTGTTGTTAGCTTAGCTACAGGCCTGTGCTCCTCTCCTCTAAACTCAAGAACTAACTCCCACTAGTTTTTGCTGTTTTGGATGCTGTGTTTGTGTGCATGTCATTGTTTGATGAAGTTGTATCAGGTTTGATTTGCTTCAGCTAAGAAAAAGAGTATCCACTTACATGGCACATAAGACACTCTGTATTCCACAACTGTGTCATTGCTTTGGCAATGCACATGAGAGAAATTTGTGGGGACAAGCTTCTGACGGAGCATGAAGGGAGGAGCACATTTGTTTTACTGTTGAGTTCAAGTATCAACTTTCTTTCTGCAGCACTGCTTACGCTACCTGTCAGGAAGCTTTAAAAAATCCTTAAAGAAAGGGACTGTTCCCCTTATTCACTTTCTCACTTCACATCTTTTTGTAAGATAAAGTAATTTACAAGATTTTATAATGTGACTGTAATTTACATAAAAATAAAGTAGTTAGCAGTAGTAGTGTTTGGCTTCTCGCGAATCTGTAGACCTGGATGTGTGTTGTGTGGAGAACGTAATTGACAGACTCCAACTGGAGAGCTCTTTTCTGATGTATAAGCCACCACCAGACATACCAACAATATCTATGATTGTGTTTCAACAAGTCATTTTGCTTTTTTTTTTTATTTTTTATGTCCCAGTGACTCATTAAAGACACATTACAAAGAAAGAAACCGTGACAACCAAGTTCATTCACATGGTGGAGTGGTGGAATAAACCACTTTGAGTTTCCGTTCTCAGTGCAGTTCAGATGATTGTGATTGGCTCCTCCCTGGGTGTCCCAAATATTCTGTCAGAGGACATTTGCATAACACTGAGCATTTCTTAAACTCTCCCTGTGGTGCAGCTGGGTGCTCTTTGAGCCTGTTGAGCTCAGTGAGGGGCACAATGAATAACAGGTGTCACTGTCCAAGCTTTCTGAATTTGTGTGTCTGAACGGCACATAAAAGACAATTCCATATGTTAACAACAATATCTTACAGTAACCAAAAAATGTGAACAAGTCCAATGAGACTTTGTATTAGCCTCTTACTGTAGTCTGTATTTATTAATGTATAATATGCAAACAATCTTCAGTCTCAATTATGAATGATTACCAAGCGCGAATGTCTAATAAAATTACTAATTACAGCACGTCTAAGAATGATTAACAAAAACAAAACCAAAAACAGAGTTCCCATATTGACCTGTAAGAAATTATATGAGGTTAGGGTTAGTCGGTTAGGCTGGTGTTAATAACTCTTATGTACCGCTAACAACATTTAAGACCATCCCCACACCATTTGCACTTACTGATATGAAAATGAGAACATGTTTTTAATCTCATGTGAGAGACAGAAGATGGAAATCAAATGGACTAGGTTGTTTGTTACAGCCCATCCAGTATGTGCATTTTCTGATTTGGCAACCAATGGTCCAGTTAACCTATAATCTACTTAGTGCAGGTTAGGCAATTATGGCGATCATGAAGAAACCAACATTGTCTCTGCTGCCAAAGTCAAAAGCTGTGTGCATCCAAACACAAACCACCTCCCCATGGGGTTTTGTGATGGTATGACCTCATCTTCTACAACATTACACTGCACAGTGCAAAAACACAAGAGGCTGGTTGTCAGAAAAGGTAAACATGCTTTTTAAAAGCCATCAATGCTGATGAGAACGGTCTCCAACAATAAAAAAACATACTAACATACAATATATTAAACAGACAAATATACATATATGAGAAACAGACTGCATGCACAAGTTATATGTAGGTGATTGAGTGATGTGCACTGAGTCAAACTGATGGCTGGGTGAACATGTTGCACGTTGCACTCTTGTGTTGTCCACATTTTTCTCATATCTTTTGGACTTCAGCATAGGGAAGCTGATCAGCAAACCAACTGTGTAGCAGCCTACCTTTTACCCTCAGGTGTTTCAGTGTAAATTTGCTCTCATTAACTCATGGCAATATTTTTAAATTCTCTATAAAACTACATTATAATTGTACTGCTCCTTCTCATCTATAAATGCCAGTCATTTTCCCACTGGTCAGACAGTTCAAACACAAAGTCAGCCTTGCCCTGGGCTCAGATAGCCCTCTGCACCCTGAAGCAAGACACAGAAAGATATTACTTGCCACTGAATAGAGGTAAAAAGTTGAATAATCCCCGGGGCTGCAGAGTCGGAGATTATGAGGCAGCCAAATTATGCTGACAACTGTGTTGCAGTGAGTCCTCTGTGCGGTGTGTCTGACACTGATAAATGCCTCTCCGTAGCTGCTCAGGCAGCCTTGGCCACCTTCTCTGAGCAGCAGAGAGGTGTTACGGCTGAGGGCAACAGAGTTCTATTACTCCCCCGCTTGGTCTGAGGCAGATGAGCAACAATAGGTAAATGGGCTGAGATGAAATTAAACCTGGGAGAGTGCAGATATTTTCCTTTTCCGCATTGCTGCATCTGTAAACAATGAGGCACTTTCCAGATGGGGGGAATGTGGCTGTGACTGGTGGAGCGGCTGCAGCAGCAGCAGCAGCAGAGTGGTTGTTCACAGCTACTTCCCACCAGTGTGTCAGCTGTTGTTAGATCACAGCTCGGCCTGCATCGTTCTTGGCAGTGTTGTTCTCTCAAAGCTCAGAGGTGACCGGAGCTGAGCACAAAAAAAAAAAAAGAAAAAAAAAAAAAGGAAAGAAAAATGTCCCCTAAGCCAGACTTGTCCCCCCACCCCTGAGGCAAGCCTGGTTCCTGCATGGAAGAAAAACAAATATGGAATCAGCTTGATTGCGTAAGCATTCATCCAAATAAAAAATCACTGACCTTGTTTTGAGGAATCACCATATTTTTTAAAACTGCCTCGACTGCCTATGTCCACGGTAAGAACACCAATGAGTCATCACTCTACTAGGTGGTTCGGAACAGCAGGAGTGCTCTTCATGGTTGCATTCATATTGCTCAAGCAGTCGCACGCGATGTCAGTGTGTCAGTTCAAGTTCATGTGGATGCTTCCATTGGTTCGTCCTTACTCAAACTAATGTCTAGTGTGTGCATGTAAATCTGTCTTACGTCTCTGAGTCCACAGTGAGGTAAAGGCCCAGTTCTAAGATACAATGAAGTCTCGTGGTGAATCTGGTGGATGTCTTCATGTAAAATGACACTGCAACGACTCTGCCTGTCTCCAACAGGCGAGAGACGCACAGGGAAACACAGGGACAGCATCAGCATGGAGTCAAACGGCAGAACCAACTGTTCGTGTCACATGTATCCAAAACCAATCTACATAACGAAACACTGACCTGCTAATACTACTGTATCTGATTGTCAGTATACCTGCAGTCAGAAATCGGGTCCAATTTACTAAATGCGGGTCTAAATGCCCTTGAAAGAATATATACTCTATATTGCAGCTGAGCCTTTCTCAGCATGCTAATAGCATTTACATTTTCAGTGCTAAAAAAGGGCAACTGGTTTGTAGTGATTTTCGCTCTAAAAATCAAGTAGTCAGACTGCAGCACCGAGGAGTCCAAAAGGCGCCAGGCGTCTTAATTTATTTTGGCGTTTTGGGTTTTAATTTGTTTTAATTTGTTTTCAAATTAGCATCAAGTTACTGTAGCGGTATTAACATTTGTATAGTATGTGGAGTCCCCCAGGGATCCGTTCAAGGGCCTCTTCTGATTAATAATAATATTCCCACTAACACAGATTCCGTGACATGAATGGAAGTTGCCGGTTGTTATGGCTGCTCCGGTCAGCAAGGCTAGCAGGTGTGTTTTGTTGTCTACGAAAGCTCAATTCATTTTTTGATGAAAAATATAATGATTCATTTTGTTATTCAGTCCAGTACATGTTCTTGTCTTTCTAATACTCTTATAATTGCTTATCAGCAAACATAACATTGTGCTACTGCATCTTTGACTTGTATGTAATTTTTTAGGGGATAAAATAGTAGTTAGTTCTAGTAGTTAGTAGTTAGTGTGTTCTGTTAACTTAACAAGCATTGCCATTACAAACCTTAGAACATTATTTAAAATTATAGTGGCGATCGAAACATCATCAAATGTCAGTAAATAGGGACTCTTGTTTTGGATATTTCACTTCCCACCTTGCAAAATATATATTGTGCGGACACAGACACCTCTGTAAAAGAAAACCTACGCCAGATTATAGTCATATTGCAGCTTTATGGGAGCAACAAGGTGTTGATAGGAATTGTAAAATATAGGCTTCAGGGATACTGAGAACTAAAAACTAAGAGGAAAAATCCTAAGGAAATTTTGTAAGTTTAGCTTTTTAGATTAGCTATTTACAAGCTAGTAGCTCAATTTATATTTAGCGGCAGTTTTTAGTGGAGGCATAATCTGAAAAATCGTAATTTGAAAATAAATATCACTAACTAAATCTCTGAAATGGAGTAGAAGTAGAAGGAGACATGAAAAGAAAATGCTCAAATTGATGATTAAAAAGTCATAGAAGCAGAAAGAAAGAAATTCAGAAAGAAATACATGTGAAAGAAGATTGAACAACAAGTAAAACTACTCCATAGTGGGTTCTCACATTAAGAACTAATCAGCTGCATGTTCCTCATGTCATGACTGTATGGTTTTGAACATGGGTGCAGTAATTGGCTAAATTTTTTTTCAAAAGAGGTGGATGGTATTTCTGTAGTTTTTGCATTACATAGCAGACTGTTTAGCCTCACCCACAGCTGAACAGTCAAGCTCCAAGGTAATGGCATCCAGCTGTATTTAACTAGTCAGTCAGCCAAAAACTCAGACAGACAGTTAGGGAGTGTATCAGTCAACAAGCAAATCAGGCAGCGATTTTTATAACAGAGTCACCAGGCAAGTAAGGGAGCAAGTCTAAGACACAGACAGCTAGCCAGTCAGCCAGCCAGGGATCAGCAGGAATAGATGGAGCTGGCATTAAGCCAGTTTGAGCTCCCCGTGGAGGTGCTGTGGTGATTCACCTCCCTGCCTCACTGAACCTGACTGCCTCCCTGGCCTGGAATCGATATTCCGCATCACCATTTCACCAAGCCAAAAACATTTTGGCAAAATGTGGAGTGTTGTGTTAGGTTAAGTAGGACAAAATGAAGAGTATTCATTGTGGCTCTAGTCTCTCCCAGCATGTAGCAAGAAATTATGAAAAGGTCTCTCCTCATGCTAAGGCAGATACTCACACTCATTATACCTAGAGATAATTCAGTCTGCAGTCCCTATGTCTGCAGATGGTGGAAGAAAGCCACAATGGAGAAAATGCAAACTCAAAAAAGTGGCATTATGCACAATTCAATAATCCTGAGACATCATATAATATCAGACGTCTGCAGATCATCTCTGCAATGGAAACCCTTTTCACCAAGCTCTCACTTTTCCTTTGGCTTCCTCTCTTTTGCTGAATAGTCATGGAAGAATTGAGCTGAAAATTCATCCCAGATGACTTGTAAGGACACAGTGACCTTGTCAGGCCAACTATGGCAGGAAGTGGGTAGAGATACTTTTATCTCTGTGGTTAAATGAAATAATACAACTACTGCTGACATAAAAGGGAGTTCAGCCGAATAGCTCAACTCTTTGTATTTTTTTCTTTGCTCAGCAATTAAAATGCATGGTGGTGTACAAAAACAACTATAATTCACAGATGTTCTTCCTTTGTTGTTTTCCAAAAATAGCATGGGAGCACAGCACAGAAGGAACCTTTACCTTTAGTATGCTTACTGGCAAGGTTAGTTTTGAAGTGAAAAAACAGCTCACACAAAAACAATAGCTAAAAGAATGTGTGTGATTTATATGTGAGAATAATAGCTTCAGACAGTGTTGTTCTCCTGTTGCATGTGGATGGCTTAGCTATATTTCCAGTGCCACGGAGAGAACAAATGGAAAAATTCTCACACCAGACGCATACTAATAGGTAGAACAAGGTGAAACAAAGAAATGCTGTGGTTGAATTAAAGAGTAATTCTGGTAGCAGGGGACATGGTGATGTCATTAAATACAAGTCCAACAGGACAAGGAGCCAGTTCTCCAAACTTATCTAGAATAGAAAATTTAATCAAGGCAGGTTTTGTTGTGTAGCACCTTTCAGCAACAATAAAATTCCAAATACCAAACATAAGGCATAAAAAGGCAATTCAACTCTCAGTTTTCTGTGATTTTGTTCAGATATGTGGAGCACACAAACTGAATACTGCTTCTCCATGTTTAGTGAGGACTTCAACGGTGTTCTGAATCTTGGTCAGTGGCATTGGGGGTTGTGTGAGGTGTGTATCCATAGTCATTGTATTACATGTAGTAGATGTGGATCAACATGTTCTCAGTTTGGAGAGGCAGCCAGGAGTACCTGCCCAGAAGGTGAGAGATGTCGCAAAACATGTTGCAGCCTCTTAAAAAATGCCCACAGCCAAAAGTCAATATCAGTTGAAGTGCGGCACTTCCTATGCATAAGAGCACCACACTTGTGCATAGTGTGGTGTATTACGCCCCACGCTGTATTTTGCCGCAGATCAGCTGTTTGAGTGGTTTGTGGAAGAGATGACAAACAAAGGAAAATACAAATGAGTCATTATGACAGCGACGACAAAAAGCTGCTCAGTGTGGAGACAAGAGGCTACCTTCATGAACCAGAGTATATGGAAGAACATTTGCAAATGAAACGGAGAGAGGCTGCAGGCCAGGAAAGAGGTGGTGCAGATGTGTGAACTGTAAGCCCTGTATGTCCACACACCTGAACAGCTACTGCTGCTGCCATGAGATGGAGGTATTGGTTTCAACACAGCTGAGTCGAGAGGTGCCAGCACCTCGCATCCAGTCTGCACCACCAACCATCCAGACTTCCCTGCCTTACTGATGGACACTGAATACCATCACACGCCTGAAAACTACAGAAGTGAAGTTTAGCTCTGTCTGACACAAACAGTCGATATACAGAGTGATGCAGTGCACACCGTAGGTGCACTTACACATAGGAATACAGTGGTTCACACAACTCCACGTCAAATAACCCAAACTAGCCACTGAAGCTAAGTGCTGTCTTTTAATTGTTCTTCTTTGGATACAAAATCTATTAAAAGCTTAATTATTTCTTGTTTTAAAAATGCATTTTGTAAATAGCAATAACACTTTACAGATAAACTTGGTGCGTCTTTGACCAGTACTTCCTGTAGTTGTGTGAAGTTCTCATGTACATCCCAAGAGATTGCAACACACAAGTGCAGGGTTTGCAAGATGATTGAGAATTTTGAGGAAAAAAAATAAAAAATAACGTTTGTTCATCAAGAACAATAATTCTTTGGTTAAATTCCTCACGACTCATAAACATGTGACGAGAGCTCATCCTTTTTGACCCCATCATACTCCATTACAGCAATCTCACTTTGCTCCCAGATCTCAATTACTTTGACTATGGTTTTTGATTGAGTTTATTGACAACATATCAGGCTTTGTCAGGAATAGAAATGAATAGATAAAGAATCCTCACTATCAGAGTATTAAATCTGAAAAGAGTCAACTTTCCTATACTGGCTCTGATATCATGTTTTCTCCAACTTCAGTGGAATAATGGGAAAAGTAGTTGACTGCACTTTCATTTTACATTATTCAGTGTGATGTTATCATGTCTGATAAAACTGATTAAAAAAGAGATTTGATGCACTGTATGACTTGCACTGAATTGCAAATATGCAAAATATGGGTTCAGAGAAATGATGTCATGTCATTTGTCTGACAGACAAATGTAGTAATTGTATATAAGAAAACAAAAACATCAGTGACTCCCTGACTAATGTTGGAGTGTCTAGCTACATGAATTTGATGGTGTGTTGATGCCGAAGGTGATTTTTTACTGGATTTCACAGCTGCACTTCCTTCAATAACTCTTTACCTGATAAAAATCATATACATGCACCTCCTTTTACTGTTTGTGTTCTATCAGACAGCCAAGCTGAAAAATTACTTTGAAAATACCCTATAAAACAATAGAAGCGGCAACAACAGCAAATCAATAATGCATGAATAAAAATCTCTCTGCTGTGCTGCTGCAAGTGTTTCTTGGTCACCAGGCTCTAGAGGAAGTGTAGCCATATTTAGGGTAGATTCAAAGGATTTTATGAGTGTATCTGGAAGATGTCAGAACTGAGACATCTGTGCAGCATGCAGCAGCCCATCATTCTGTGTTATACCCAGGAGGTGGGTCATTACAAGCCCTGCCTCCAGGTATTTCTATTGTATTTGGTTGTAACGTGAAGAAAACAGATGATTGGATTTCTTTTTGTTCAAGTTCCCTCTTAGTCACATCAATCTAAAATGTTGTAGGGAATGTTAACTATACATACAATTCCACATTACACCTTACACTATTTACAGCTCTGCTGCAGTTGGACTACATGTGTGTCCAACTGGTTCTCTTGCCTGCATCTCAAAGTGTCTGAACAATACACTGAACCCCAAATTTGTTCCTAATTAGTGTGCAAACTAGTACAAATAGAATAGACTTACTGGTATCACTACTACTGAAATAGGATGGTATAAAACAAGAACATTTTAATTCAGAATCAACTTTAAACCAACAAATCAACCAAGTTTTGCTTAATTTGAGCATGCAAAGTATAGCTGAGTCAGTGAATGTGGTTAAAGGATAAGGCTAGCATCATTACAACAAAAACAGACCAAAATCTGCAATACATTACTCTGTATCTCAATACTTAAGGCACTCAGCCCTGAGTCAATCGGTTGAGATCATATACTTTACAAACCAAACATGATACAAATATATAGTTTTTATAACATACACTATGATATATAGTCAGTGTATTTTTTAGCAAACAGGATAACGTAGTACATTTGTGGATTCATCCAAGTATTTGTGGCAGCAGGATGATGTATGAGGGATGGAGTCAAAATAAACTACTGTGTTTAAGTGTGCTCATGGAAATGAAGGAACAGGTCATTCAGTGCAACATTGTGGCTCACTGATGTATTTTTAATAGTCTTTGGACGACAGTGGAGCTCTGTGGCACAGGGGAGTAAGAGATATCAGCCTGTGGATACACACACTTGTACATGTTAGTAGGGTATTGGGATTTGATGACAGTATTAAGATATGTAATATCACCGGCCTTATCCTCTAAGCATGTACTCATAAAATTACTACGATTACCTTTCATACATTGCAATCTTTGAACACATTACAAGAGGAAGTGATGAATGTACCACCATCAATTTAATGCGAGCCATCCTTTCAGCCCATCTGTGCAGGTAATTTAATTTTTTTTTGCACATAACAGTACATGTTAGCAGTCAGCCTGAACACAGGGTGCCAATGACCTGCCTAAATCTTGGATCATGGTCAATAAAGTAGTTGGAATAAAAATTAAATTTTGCATTCACAATGACACAAAGAAAATATTTGCTCCTCTGCGGTTGTGCAAACCAATTATTTGATGGAACTCACTGTGAATCTTAAGCCATGCTGTGTGGCAGGAGATCTTTGCCTGTGGTTCATCAGAAAGCTTCCCTGATGCAATCGAATAAAACAGTGGCCCATGCTGCAAGTGAACTAACATCGCAGAAGTACTGTCAGTGTTGTGCTGTGAATAACAAATGTAAAGCAACCAACCATACTTTGAAAAGCATGCACTGATTGGATAATAGTGGTGTGTTTTATAGCCATAAAAATGGTTATGATTAATGTACTATTTCCACCACTGTGGCTAAACACAGGAGCCATAACCGGTTAAGATGATGCTGTTAATTCACCACTCATGGATTTTCTCTATTTAAGACCACACGCTGGTTTGGAAGCAGCTCTACACTAAATAAGGCCCAATAGAGCCTATAGGTGATATCCAACATTGCGATATATGACAGTGTGATGGGGTATAGGCTAATTGTTATAAAATTATTATTATTATTATTACATAGTTGTATGTGCACTTTGTCACATAATTTGTACAATAAGCAAAGTAGTGAAATGTGTGCTTTTTTTTTTTGATATGAAAAATATTGCACTTGGCAGGAAATTTTGCAGCGTTCCTTATTACTGAAGTAAACTTGAACTATTACCTTCTCCTTTATCAACTGGCTTTACATTGTGGGAAAGTTACCAGATAATTTGAAAATGAAAGGATAATGGCCTCTGAACGAAAAGCATCTAGATTCGTTTTTGTTTGTTTATATGTTTTGTCACCTCAGTCACCTAATTTACATAATTTGCCACAAGCTTGTATGGAAATATAAACAAGTAGGCATTAGGCTAACAAGAGTCTACACCTGTGTCACTACCACTGACAGGATGTACTTTAAGCTAAATGCTAACTTCATGCTAACATGCTGACAATGACAATGCGAGAGCGATGATGTTAAGTAGATATAATGTTTATGTTGACTACTTTACTGAGCATGATAATATTTGCTGATTGGCAATAAACACAAAGTTCATTCAAGGCTAAGGGAATGTGATTAGTTAAGTATGTGGTCATAAATAGTGTGATTGTGATGGTATTAAGATAATTCACAGAACAACTGAAAACCATGACCTGCAGCTGGGACAGTCTGGATCAAAATGGTGGGCATCCCTAGAGCCACTAACACGGCTAAAAACACAGAGGTGTAGATAGTTAAAACTGAAATACTAGTGAGGTTGATCCTGCCTAACTTTTCACTGTTTTCACCAAATGTTGCACAGTTATTTTGATCACATTAAAGCCTGATACTGAAAGCCTTTCAAGAGTTCCCAGTTCGGGCCATGTACAATTTATGTATTGTACATGGCCCTTACACTGGTCAGACTGGTCAGTTACAATTATGAACAAACACAATCTATTTGAACTACTAACACAAATTATTGTACTGTTATTGTATTGTGGGCACCCAGCTAAGATGACTCCCAAAGCACAATGCAGAATATTCAGTGAGGTAAGAAAGGACCTCAGAGTAACAGCTAAAGGCTTGAAGGAATCATCGGAGGTGGTTGACATTTCTGCTCATGAGTCGATCATACACAGATCATGGTTGCGTGGAGGTACTGACACCATGAAGGAAGGTACTACTCTCCGAAAACATCATCACTGTGTGTTTGCCAGAGAGCAGCTGGACACTCCACAACACACTGGACTGATGAAACTAAGGTTGAACTGTTTGGGAAGAACATGCAGGTATATGTGTAGTGTGAAAAGGGCTCTTCACACCAACATAAAAATATCATCCCAAAGGTGTGGAGCAGGCATCGTGATTTGGGGCTTTGTTGCCTCTGGCCGCTTGACGTCATCAAGGGGAAAAAAAATGAATTTCCAAAGGAATCAAGGTCTCTTGCAGGATAATGTCTAGGTGGGAGGCTGTCAACCTGCTGAAGCTCAGCAGAAGCTGGGTGATGCAGCAGGACAACACCCCCCCCCCCCCCATAAGAATATGTCTGAGCTGAGGCAGTTTTGTAGGAAGTATAGTCCAATTTCCTCCTGAACATTATGCAGCTTTGATTGGCAGCTACTAAAAGAGATGGTTTGAGATGTTCAACCAGTTATTAAATCCAAAGGTTCACTTACCTTTCCCACCAGCACCATGATGGTCTTAGATAAAGACATGTAATTGTGTCATTAGCTTATTCTTATATTCCTATATTCATTTATAGTTGTCGCCTAGATGAAAATCAGATCACATTTTATGACCAATTCATGCAGGAAACCAGATCATTCCAAAGGCTTCACACTTGTTCTAGCCACTGATACCATACAAGGAGTGAAAATGGCCATAGGCAACACAAAAAAAGCAGTCCAGGATATATCCAGATACAGATAATATGTGTGAACAAACACACACAGATTGTGGCTTTGCATTATACATGGAGATACACTGTGTGACAAAATGGAATAAGATGTTCCAAATGGAATAAAATTGCTTGGCAACTGCTTAGAGTCTCACACGTTCCTGGGTGGGGGGGCAGGAAAACCAGGCTGTATCTTTTTTTGCCAAAAAAATAAAAAATTTAAATTAAAATGGAGGTACTGTATGGGACAAGGACGCATCATCCATCCCTGAGATAATTAAGTGGTTTGGTATGAATTGGTACATCTTTGACTTTGGTTTTACTGTTACTGAGTAGATTATTGTAAAAGGCTTGATATTATTGGATTAATGCATGTTTTTGTAGCACACTTCTATGTCCTGTCTCCCCATATATGCTGTTCTCTGACTCTTAGCTGGAGGCTGATTAATTATTCTCAGTGTGAAGGATGTTTTGGCCCAGAGTGATTGCTGCTCCTCAGTGGCACTCCTGTTCTGTAGATCACCTCAAGCTAAATGAGATGTGGGGGAGGAGGGGGGGATAAAGGGTCAAAGCCCTCCCTGTCTGTCCTCCATCCATCCCTCCTTTTTTTTTCTTTTACTATTCCTCCCTTCATCCCTCAAATCCCCAGGAGCACAGACAATCCAGAGCTGGGCCGCGAGGAACAAAGTGTTACCCTGGACGATTTCCGTCTTAGAACCAGATCTCGCGGTCTGACACAGGAGTCTAGTAAAAGTCAATATGATTTAGAGAATATTGCACTTTCTATTTCTCAAGTACTGGCCTGTTTTCCGGGATTACAACTTCGTACTTCTCTTGCTTCTCACCTCTCTCTTCTTTCGCTCTGCCTTCCTTCGATCTTTTCTTTCTTCCCCTATCTAAGCAGTTTCTGCTGATGGAGAGTAAACTACTTCTTCCTGTTCACAGAACTCTGCTGTGTGGGATTGTACAGTTGTCATCTGTTTATTTGCTCTCATCATTTCAGGTTCGATGTCCCTAAGATGTAGGTGAATCAAACAGTGGGCTGAGGAGGCTGTGTTCTAGTTTGCAGTTGTTAGTCATGTCAGATGCTCAGTAAACAGTCCGAGCTGCCTGCAGTGATGATGGCAGTTTGTCAGGGCCAGGACGGCAGTAGCTGCCCATGGAAATCCTTTCCATAACAGTTTGCTGGCTGTTTATTTTAAGGGGGTGGGGGTGACACTTGTGGTTTTCTGCGGTTGTCTTGTAAAGATAGAGGCATGCATGTATGAATATGTAAGTTGAAATATGATCATCACAAGCACAGGATCAATTCTAGACATCTTGACATGTCTTTAGACATGTTTGTTTGAATGGTGTCACTTTCTACAAATTTCAAGTCTTCAGTTCAGGCAGAGCGGCCTCGGCATGACGCATGACCACCTTTACATTAAGATTCAAGCTCTGCACATGTGTACAGCAGAACGGTGACAAAGTAGAAACTCACATTCAATTTTCTACCAGTTTGTTTTATGGACAATTTCAGCAATTTGATGTTTTTACCCAAAAGAAAGGATCCAGATGTCTGATGATATGTATGTATCTGCATCTATGCTGTTCTGCATCTGAGTAGTGCTGACGGGCTTTGCAGGTGACTGCAGCCTCATGGTCCACATGTGGTGTAAAATGTGAAATGCAGAGAATGGGAGAGACACAAGCAGGCAACATCATAAATTACATGAATTAATAATAACATAATAATAATAATAATAATAATAATAATAATAATAATAGAGGACAAGTCTATGCATCTGATTTTCACATCAGATATAAATCCTGTCACAAACTAAGTTACTGTTGACTCTTTTTTAGATGTAACCATAGTAACAGTTAATAATGATGCAGCAGCCACTACAAGTGGAGACTGTAGTGACTGCAGCATTATTCTGTCTGGAAAAAAAACATGTTGTCTGTGCACATTTTACTGATATGTTCATTATTAACATATTTGTAAATTACCAACAAAACAAAATGTTCGTGTATGACTCTAGATATACAAATGTGTATTTTTTCTCAGCAGTCTGCAGAGCTAAAAGGAGAATGCATATGGGACTTGGAACTCATCATGTCTATATATTATAGAAATACATAATGTTGTTGTAGGTCTTAACAGCAGAGCAAATGCAGTCATAAAAAGCTTTAATCATTGGGTAGACACTGATGTGGAAATAAAGATTTCTAATATGTTGTTTTTGAAATGTCAATATTCTTTCCAGAAACTGACTGACATTCCCTTGCACATGCTGCTGACCTTTTATATAACAGATTTTTCTGTGTTGAGAATTATTATTTATTAGTTTTTTTTGTTTGTTTTTATTTTACTTTCTTACAACAGTCGAATAAATCTGTCTGATGGTTAAAAGAAAATGTACTGTTCATAATTTTTTTGTAACCGTCCGTTTCTTCTCTTTACAGGTACAAGAATATCATGCAGCTATGGACTGGCTGTCCTCCTTCTGGCGTGTGGCTTGGTGAGGGATGCCTTGTTATAATTTGAAGAACTGAAATGATTTGCTCTCAGACCCCCCCCACCCACCCCCACCCCCCTCTCTCTCTCTCTCTCTCTCTCTCTGTCTCTCTCTCTCTCTCTCTTTCTCTCTGTTTACTCCCAAAGTGAACGAGAAAATTGCCTGTCTTACCCCCCCCCCCCAAGTCCCCTCTTGCGTCCCTCCGTCCCCCGCCCCACCATGCGGACAGCACAGTTGGCCCCTCATTTCGCAGCCACTACTACTGCTCTTGCACCCAGCACATTGTTATTAGCCACTGTAAACACCAGTCACCTTTAAAGCAGTTGGATTACCTTTTTGTACAGACGTCGGCTCGACACCACCCGAGGTGCAGCGCTCTGGTGTGCAAACGGACTCTGTATCTTTACTCGATAATTCTCACTGGAGGAATGACTTTCTTATGGTTTTGATGTTCCAGTTCTTCATGTGTTCATTGCTCAAAAGGGAACAAGAAAAAAAATGGAGAATCTATATTTGTGTAATATATATATATGACTCCAGATGTATATGTTTTATTTGAAACACCTAGAATCGCTGTACGTGCTGTATGTACACATAGCTGACACTCACCATATTTGCTATGGAGCTTCATTGTGAATAGGCTCTCTGTCCCCCTCTCAAAGAAACAAAAGAAAATCAAGTAAATGTTAATTTAGACTGTTAACATCAAACATCAGGTTAAAAAAAAGGTGGAATTGCTCATTTTTCTTTCAGCTGTATTGGCCGTCTAAATGATCTAATGTGCATAATTTTACATCTTGTTATTGAAACATATACAAGTGTGCATGCTTTTTGGTCTGAAGGCTTAAAAGAGAGGAGCATTTACATAAGTCAGCATTTGGAGTTCAGTGTTACAGTATGTTCGAATTGAATTTTATTTTCATGTGATACCTTTGGTGTGAAAAAAAAAAAAGAAAAAAAAATGTCCCTTGTCATTTTATTTTGTATTGCATCCTCAGTAGGAATAAAAAAAAAAAAAAAAGGATGTGACGATTTATGACTCATTCAAAATCCTGATATTTGACCACTGGATGATTAATTTTAATTGACCTGCTCCATTTTGAAAATGGCATGCTTCAGTTGCTGTGCACCTCCCTGCTATGTCTCATTATTACAGAGGGTGAACCCACTCTGCATCATGAGTTGTGCTAGTTTGTTAAGCAAAGCGCACAAACACACACATTGGCACATTTCACAGGCAGATGGTTTTAGTGGCTGGATGGTGACATGAGAGGCAGTGCAACCCTGATCGTCGACTTGCTCATCATCACATTGTATATGACCCATGTTTGAAAGAATAAGTACATTTTCTTTTTCTCTTAGATGCTCACAGTAATGTATATTTTTAGCTTTATTTTCAGATGATATATCACATAGATTTTTTTTTTTTTTTTTTTTAAATCCATGCAGAGCATTTATAAGCAAAAGGCTTTGACAATCGGACACGAACGCTCGCGGAGGTGTTGTTTGGTTCCATAGTGCAACAGCTCCTATATTCAGATCATCACCACGATACACTATAACCTCCTGAATAAATGGGATTCTTTTGTTGTTGTAAACTTTTGAGCTGAAGAGGGAAATTGTGCACCATCCATTAGAAATGCAGACGCTCCAATTCAAAATGAAATATTTATAAATAATAGAATAGTTGATTTATGTCTCAAGCATCATGCTGTAAGTGAATGTTATCCACCCTGCAGCAGCTGCTCCTGCAATGAGATCAGTATTTTATTTTGGCACACATAAACACCTAAACATCCTTTTTTAATTTTTTTTTTTTTTTTTTTTTTTTTCCACTGTTGAGGCCCAAAACGTTCACCAACTTTTAAGGTGGTGGAACATAAAGCATGATTATGTAGTTCCTCATGTGTTGTGTGCTATAATCTAACATTTCACACATTTGCATACAGATATAATTGCCAGTGATTACTGTGCTGTGTGTTCTCAGAAAGCAGAATGCTCACCTCACTTTGTGCTTTTATTCCGCTTTGCAGACAAAGCAGCCCAGCCCTTCCTCCCCCCTCCCCTCCCTACCCTCTTCCTCCCCCCTGTGTAGTTGTTCTGCATTCCCAAAGAACTGTGGTGGGGAAACTTGTTGATTCAGCATCGAGGTTAAAAGGCTGACGGAGCGTGTCATGCTCTGGGATCAGAGTGGAGGCATCTCCCGATCAGCAGCCTCCAAGCCTGGGTACGAGATGTGTGGGCAATAGCGGGGCAACCCTGTCTAATCCCTCAAGTTCCACACAGCTTCAGGGTGTACTTGGGACAGTTAATCTAGCATCACTTTCATATATATATGCCACTCTGCTGTGACGGGGGGGAATAGATTGCTGCGTTTTGAAAATGAGACACGTTATGTAATATGAATGTTTAGTTTGCAGAAAAAAAAAACAAAACAAAAAGTGAAACTTATTTTGAGGTTTTGAGAATGGGATTTGGAGGTTGATTGTATTTGAAAGAGTGTGCACAGTTTGAGTGGACATGTTGACTTTGTCCAACCCTCATGTATAAAGTTACAGATCTGTACAACTTGTAAATGAAATAATCAGCATGTTAACATTTTTTTTTTTTTTAAAGTTTAAAAAGGCAGAGGCCAGTGATGTTCTGTACTTGTAACAATGGTGTCATGTACTCATATTCAAGTGTTAACAAGTCCAAAGTGGGTCTTCATCTCTTCAAAATGAACTTGGGTAAAAATGTATTTGACAAAAAAAAAAAAATCTATATATATATATATATATTAGAAACATCTCCTTTATAAAGCTTTCATCCTAATCCAGGGGACTCACTCGACTGTGGGTCTTGAATAACATATTGAATAACAAAGAATGAACAATTGGAGTGATGGTTTATTTGATATTGTGATCAGAGTGATGACAAATGATGCTTAGTAAAAAAAAAAAAAAAAAACTGAGTCCTGAGATTTGGTTTTGATGGAGGCTGAAGTGCTCACGGGTGACAAGGTCTCTGTTACCAAAGAGGAGAAGAGTTCACAGTGACGGCAAGAGCGGCAGTTCCTTCATCCAGGGATGTTATTTCAGAAACATCACACAGCCATTTTTTTCCTGTTCTGTTTTATATGCCGCGCTACTCATCCACTCTAGATGTATTTGTTTCTTCTAATGTATTTCATTTCAATGCGGTCCTGTCTGTTTGTTGAGCTGTCAAAAATTCTGATGAATTATAATTCTCTTTTCTTTGGTATTGTGTGCGGCTTCTGTACTGGAACATTGCAACAAGTTTGTATTATAATGACAATATCAGAATAATATTTAAATAAATCATTTTCACAGATGAAATTCAAACACTGAAGGATTCCATCTGTTTGGTCGGTAACACACTGAGCGCTGCAGCGAGTGAACTGGAGAGAGTGCTGACTGTGCCAAAAACTGGCCCAGTTTCTAACTCAGGAGAAAAGTTACTTTTGTGTGAGCTTAATCACTTTTCATTTGCTGGTATTGCTAATGTTACTCAAATTCAGTCCGCCTTTCATTTATACAACCACACAGAGGAAAAAACCCCAAATGGGAATACAGTAATATAAAACTAGAGGAGCATTTCCTAAAGTAAATATGTGTGATTACTGTGTGCATTGCTGCTGACTGGCAGGATTTTTGAATGAGTTTATAATCATAAGAAAACCAACTGAATTTAATCTGTTGACTGAGTTGTAGCTGCTGTGGGAAGGAATGGGAGCTTTAACATTAGGTTTTAATACATTACACTACATTAGTCCAGATGTACAGGTCATCACACTCACATTATGGATTTTCAAATTAAAAGTTTGTACTGTATACATGTGCTGAGTTATAACTGCTTTCAGGCTGAATGTACGGTGGCCCTTAGAGCTCAACACACTTGTAAACAGACAAAACAACCAAATTCAGACATCATCAACATCTTCATCAACTTGACAGCAGATGAGCTGCAAATACACACCACAAACACAACCAAATAGACAAAAGCACTGCAAGTGGTACACTTGACAGCGGAAGTGTTTGTTGGGGACACAGAAAAAGTGATGAACCCTCAGTCGTCTTCATAACTTCAAAAGTCACAAAGCATTGAACAACAAAGCTGTGTCCCAGTTCAGGGGCCGCATCCATCCAAGGCTGCATTTGAAGACCAGTTGCATCACTGCGGTGCGACTGGGCTGTCCCATTTGGAAGGCTCCTTTGACAACAGAAAGCCTGAGGATTACACTAGTTTAACAAAAAAAACGTGTTGTCATGTTTGCTAGGCAACAGTAACGGTACTTTGTGACACAACGGTAAGGGTGGGCAAAGCTCTTGACACAAAATGGAAATCCTCGATGAGCTACAGTTGACGATGACGTGTTCTCCACAAGGGGGCCCCTGGATTGGGACTCAGCTCAAGTGCATCTCAGCCATGTTCATCACTTTATAGTGTCCCCTGGAAACACTTCCATTATTGTCTTTGCTACGTCTGTGCGCATTTCTGTATTTGGTTGTGTTGTGTGTATTTGCAGCATATGTGTTGTCAAATTGATGACTTTAATGCTGTGCATTATTCATAAATCATAAATGTCATTAGAATGACCTTATGTACATTTAATAAGCGTGCAACACTGAGTATTTACAAACATCAACACAGTTATGCTGTGTATAGGTACTGTTGCATTGATACAATAAAGACTGAAAAGGCTTCAATCGAATTTAATCCATAACATAATTCAAGTAATTGTTAAACTTTAAATGTCATCGTAATGGGATTATTTGTGTGCACAGTGTGCAAGACAAAGCATGAACCTTTATGAATATTGTATTCAAATATTAATAAATACAGTGAATCACACAGAACTTGACACATGAAAAATGCTGGTATTATTAAAATGTAGGAGGAGGTAAGGAAGAAAGATTTCTTTAAAAACAACAGTGTTTCAGGAATTTCTTATTAAATGTGTAAATATATGCAGGATTTTATCAGGAAGGTGGGTACTGCATAGAATGACACGTTTATTGATATATATTGGTATATGTACTGATGTTGAGCAATGCGCAAACATGAAAAAAGACACCATTGTTCTCAAGACAAAAAAACTACACTTTGATAGTTTCCTAAACACAATGCAATCCCGACACCTCACAATCTATTCTTGTGATGCTTAAGTTGAGGGGGAGGGAAAGAGCAGCAGTTTGCAGGTGATACTGCAAATTGGTTTTACTGCAGGTCTCTTGGTTTTGGCAGTCAGCCTTCATCAGCGTAAACCTTGGAAAGAGGAAACTACCTCTCTGTTGGTAAAAATGGGCCTGTCAAATCTCATCATCCATTCATCTGTTTGAAAGACAAGATAGAGGAATGGAAAATGAGGAGAGAGGAAAAAAAGGAAAAAAAAAGATCCTCTTTGGAACTGAGGAGAGTATCTGGCAGTGGCAGCTCGACTAATCAGGTTTACTTAATCAGTGAACTCAGAATGCAAAGCAGGCACAGCAGCAAAAGGGAGCAGAGGCAGGAAAGATAGACGAGCAACAATACAAAATTAACCCTGGGCCTGTGTTTGTTAATTCAGCAAGCAATGACACAGTTATTTATGTGGAGGCAAAGACAGAGCAAAGCACCAGCCCGCCTCTGGCACTCTAATCAGGGTCCCTCTGCTGCACAAAGAAACAGGGGATGTGGACATTACTGTATAACTGAGCGTGTCTAAATCTTGCATATTCAACTGTGTCGTGGCACTGTCGCTGGCCAAGATCTGTTCGCCTTTTTGTGTACTTCCATCCAGGAAATGGGAAAGAAAATACAGAGAGATAACTGAAGTTTACATTTTCATATGCTCATGAAATAAACATACATACATTGTAGAGACAAGATCCATGCTGAGCCAGAGAGCTGCTGTGATTCTAGCGTTAATGCAAAGCACCCCACTGGTAACACTGCGTGTGCACAGCAGTGTGTTCTCAACTGTTTCCTCACACTGCAAGGATAACATTTTATGCCAGATAAAATGGGGAAGATCTAACCATAAGAACGCTGCGGGAATGCAGTGGCCTAAAGGTTAGAAAAGTGGATTTGACTGGAAGTTTCGGGGCAAGAAAAACATGAGACGAGACATGCTGTTCCTTCCCTGAAAGAACGCAGAAAAGCAATGACTTGATCTTCCAAAAAGTCCAAAGCCACAAGGGTGACTCCTCGAGGCTGCAATGGTGATTATGCTTTCTCTACATGCTCACAAGCTTGTTCAGTTTTGTGTCAAAGTAATGTTTGACTTCAGTTAATGGAATCCCCAAATTCATAAGGGATCTTCTATTTGAAACTGTGATGGGTGAACATCATGAAAATCACCCTGCCGCAGTTGAAAATATGTTCAGTGCAAGTATAGATTTTGGTGCCACTGGATACTTTGAATTACCAAAACTAATAAACAAAATAAACAAAACATTTGTTATTGCCTTTTAGCCACATCAATGTCTTCTGAACACCAAAATAATATTGTTTGTCAGTGCCATTAGCAGATTATATGAGGGCCCCTTAGCAATAAAATTGCATCTGGGCCCCTAATAACAGCCCCTTTGCTCCAACAAAGGCTTATATTCTTACATGGTATATTACATTATCCTATAGTTGTATGGTAACATAGTTACACGCAAATAAATTAAGGGATGTGCACCTCCAATCAGAGCAACCATAAGGGTCGGTTTTTTTCAACCCTCTGATGCAACCCATAAGAGTGTCTCCTGAAATAGCTCCCCTATAGCAGCAGGTGTACTGGACTTTGGTTGTCATGGTTACAATAATGAACATATGAACTGTACCTATGACATACCTACTTTTGTTGCTATGGTTACTATAATAATACTCATGGCTAAGTGAGGATTAGGAACAAAAACTACTTGGTTAGGTTTAGGAAAAGATTGTGATTTTGGTTAAATTCATTTCATCCACAACATTAGACAAGTTTTATTGTCACGGTTACAAGAATAACAATGTGGTTAACTTTGACGAACAGTCGTGGATAATAGAAACAACATGAACTGCTACATTCACGAGGGAATCAAACACTGCTCTCCTGTAACAAAGTCCTGTGTTTTGTTGACCCGTCCATCCACCCCAACCTCCTCCTGACGCGCTCTACATCATGATGTCACCGCACTTTTCCCTTTGCTCCTGTCATAATTACTACACCTACTAGATGTTGTTTAACAACAAAACACAACTATGGGTCATAAAAACCTGCTGCACAAACAACCTGTGGGTTCGTTTTTTACAGGACAGTCTTGCACCAGCAGTGTCTGCTGAAATAATGAAGGTCTTAAAACTAGATTTTTACAGACTGGTAATGTCTAAAGACCATAATCATGTCACCTGACATATTGTTTTTGCAGTCCAATATTCTCAGGTAAAATTAGAATTAATCAAATTACCACACACCAATTACCAAACAGGGCTTTGGGCCCTCAGGGAGTCAGTCGCCTGCTTTGCCCAGTCGGTAATCCCACCTTGGCCAGTGCCGTCCAGAACTGTTACAAATGACCATTACAATAATGAGTTTTGTGAACCTCCTCCGTACAAGGGTTTGTAGTAATACAACAGTGTCACGCTGCTTCTGTCTTGGCTTCTGGGAGACAGCAGTCATTACTCACACGGTCAGAAAAAGTCCCTGTTACATGGGATGCTTTAAATATCTGAACAAACTGGCAATGCAGTGGTTTTTCTGATGAGGACAGTCTCAAATCAGTGAGGCTCGTCTCCTGGGGAAGCATGAATATCTGTAACTCATTTTCAGAATTTCCGAAATTATGTAGCTAATTGTTATACAGATGGATTTGACCAAAAAAACAAAGTCTGTGCTCACTGAAGAAGCTCTCAAAGAATCTGAGCAGCAGTTGGCATGAGTGTATATAATGTCGGGTTATGATGGCCACACAGTGTACATGAGCGGGGCTGTCAGCTGGTAGCCAACAGCTGAATGAGGCGGTGATTGTGAGACATGAATGAAGCGGCTGTTACCAATCAGCTAATACAGGCGTGATCACAGTGCTCTGCCTGAGCTGACACTGTCTAAATATTGTCTCTGTCAGGGAACAAGGGAAAATTGAGCTGGTTGTGACACTGATACCACTTCATAGTAATGTTACTAGTTGTTGAGATAAGTTGCTCTGGGTCAACAGTGTGATGCAGATGCGTGGGTCCTGGTTTTACTGGTCAGCCACCTGGTGTGAATGTGTCTCTTTATGTAGCACTGTTCCTCAGGAATGTATAGGAACAATAACAAACCTAATATGGATACTTTTGTCCGAATGATCAGCCCTCTGCAAAGACTGAAAAAAGTTGTACTACTTGGGATAATTTGGACACCCCAGTGAATACAAATCTTCCACATGCTGTCACAATTTCTGAGTGGTACCTCTGACTTAACAAGGTGAAGATCCCTCTGACATCATCTTATTGGTGCTAATCGGGACCTGGTGGCTGGCAAAGTGCTAACAAGCAATTCTCCTCAAAGACATTTTTACAAAGGCTGAAGGGCATTAAACTTTACTAAAGTTTCTGTTGCTTTCCAGTGCGTGTGTGTGAGTGTGTGAGTGTGCATGAGTGGTCCTGCATTATTTATTTGCACTCATTAAAAGTAATCAATTGAAACTGGCATTGATGTAGGGGTCTTTATTGGGCTTTCAGGAATCCGTCACCGTAATGTACCGTGTGACTTTCTAACCCTCGCTTGATTGTTTTGTTCTACAAAATGCCCAAAGGAGTGGAAATGTGTTTATGTGGACCCATCAATGATAAGCATCCCTCAGTGCCGTGGGATTTACGAACCTCAAAGGATTTGGAAGAAAATCACATTGACATATCAGCCAAAAGTATACTGTGGCAGGCAGAGGATGGATGTCAATGATGGAATACGACAACAACGGCCACCTTGAAGTGCATGAATACAAAGCTGCAAGTTTAACCCAACAGGGGAGACTGATGAGGCAGAATGAAGGCAGTTATGGAAATGTGCTGCATTGCTATATGTGAGTGGGTGTGTTGATTAAAAAGAGAGCCCAAGAGAATTGAGTGTTGAATGTGTGTTGGCAGAATGTGAAGCCTCATTAAACTATAGAACCAGAGAAAGGCATGTACTGTTCTCCTGTGTGTGTGTTTGTGTGTTTTTTGTGTGTGTTGGGGTCTACATTACAGAACATTATTGCATCTTTGTATCCAGTGTACAGCCATGCTGCAGTTCCAAATCTAAGTGGCATACAATATGGGAGACCCTTCCAGCAAAATCCTCCCCTTTCTTCCTTTAAATCCTTGCAGGTTGCCATAGGGACCTGAGTGAAGGAAGTGAACTGCATACACAGAAGGATGTGAGTGAAACCCTCCTGTCAAATCAATTCAAGGTTGTTTTTAGTGCATCTAAGGTACTGAAAACAAGTCACATGAACATAAAAGGTGCGATAGTGAAGCTATTTCCACTATCTAGTTCCATGATTGCAAGGATTTTGAATGTTCTCCTAGAACTTTGTCAGATGTCCCAATTAAAACGAATAATCATTTTAGAAAACACATTGTTTTCTGCTGTTATCAGGACTTCAAGTTCATTATGTTTAGCTTAGTTTAGAAACTACCAGCCTTTAATGAAATCACAAAATATGCCTCTAAGCACCTGAAAAAACTCTGAAATAATAATAATATTAATACTAACACTAATAACAATAATGATAATAATAATAATTTAGCTGACATCATTTTGAGGATATATATATATTTTTTTTAACATGGAGAAAAAGGATAATAGATTTTCATGCTTGTAACTACAAATAAATGCTGCAGTGAAATTGTTGCTTCTTTTTTAAATTTAACAATGTCACATGTCATGTCTCACAAACTGATGTCATCAAAATTATTATTAAAGGGCCAGTGTGTAGGACATTTGACGGTATGCCCTCAACCTTCCCTTGTCCAGTGTTTCCCTTCAGGTACCATAATAACACAAAAAGCCCTCTCAGGGGCAGTGTTCAATTTGTCCATTCTGGGCTACTGTAGAAACGTGGCAGTGCAAGATGAAAGAGGACCTGCTCATTTTTGAGATATTAATGGCTTATTCTAAGCTAATGGAAACATGATTCTTAATTTTAGATGATTATGATTTTATATTCAAAATTTGAAAGAATTAAATCCTACACAGTGGTCCATTAAGTGAGATTCTCAACAGTAAGTATGTTTTTGCGTTGTGGTACACATTGTTCATCATCAACCGTACAACCAGTGTATCACTTTGATGAAGCATTGACCCTCGATAACATTGTCAGACCCATGATGGACAGAAAGAAAAACAACTAGAATCAATGCAGCAAAACCAGAGACATTGTCATATTTATTCCATGCATCGCCCACAATGCAACTTGACTGCCAACAGAAATTTGGGTGTGTTTTGCTAGTAGCGGCTAATGTAAACTGGAGCCTTTAAGCTCAAGATAAGATGAAGAGTGGGCTACAAAGGTTTGGTGAGCTCACTTCTTTCTAACACTACACCTCCAGATTTTGTTGATGTCACTCAAGTGACATAATTTTGAAGGTATTCAGACATAGCTCCCCTCTGGAGACACAAAAGGCATTACACAACTTTTTCCTCATATGCAGTAATGCTTCCCAACACCCAGAAACACATTATTCTATGTGTAAAAATCCCCTTTTAGTCTAAATAAATCAGATTTTGATGTGCTTTAAAGGCTATTTTAACTTAGAACTAGGTATAATCCTTGTCCATGTAACAATGCTACACCTAAACGTAAAGCATTAACAACTATGGTTCAAATATCTCCCCATTATAGGAAAAGGTTGACTGTGTTTTTTGCAGCTCTCACATTGATGGAGTCCCTGATGGAGAGTGGATCATTTAACAAGACCCCCAGAGAGACACATTTTTATTTCGAAAGATTGAACTAAATCAGGATAAAAAACACCTTTTATATCCTTGTGTCAACCAGTAAACCATGTCTCTCATTACCTAAATCCCTGTCAAGCATCATGTGAAGCAACATCCATTACTGATGGCAGCCGCACAGCTGGATCACCTGTCATCGCCCCTAACTACTCTGAAGCTGTTAAATACCACTGAGTCATTGTCTATACAGATAATGTGATATATTTTCAGAACAGAGTAACAGGGAGTTTGCGCGTTTGTGAACAAGCCTCTTTTTTAAAAAAATGTCAAGCTCAATGAGCATAATTTCGTTTGTAAATCCATTTAAGCGTTCACACCATACACCACACACTCATCAACATACATCCAATTTGAGCCTATTAAATGACTTTTGCTGGTACAGCTTATTGCTGCAGGTTAAGATAATGATAAGAATTAATGTCAATAGAAATATACAGAAATATGTGGAACTATATACTGTATGTTGGCTTTTTATGTAGTATGAAAAATGTCCTTAAAAATATCATTGCTGAAAGGACCAGATGAGACTGAGCCATGACAAAATCTTAAAAAAAAAATAATAATATAGTTGCAGGCTAATTGGTTTGTTATATAGGCGAGCTTCTATTATGATGAACAGTTAAAACCAAAATAGCATGAAATAAAAATTACACTCAAAATCCCAGCTGAGGGCTAAAAGTAATTTATCACAGGTCCTCCTGTTGTACCTGATTACCTGTGAGCCAAGATGCACGTTTAAAGGACAAGAAGAAATAAGAGTGGGAATGAAGCCTAAAAAAACATTAGAAGAGTGTATAAAAATAAGCTTTATCGTCCTTTAATTCAGACCTGCATTTAGCACAGAACCAATCATTTTGATTAGATGAAGAAGAAAACAGACAGAATTTAACAGTTGGAATAATTTCACCTGTCTGGTCCTGCTATCCTGGCTTGACTCAACCATGATGTTTTTATCCTGCAATTTCAATGCAGAGTGTGGCGTCAGATCAGCTGCAGTATCCAATCTATAGATTTCCAATGAAAGGGTGGAAGTGTTCACTAAAAGGAATCCCCCTCGGAGGCTCTTATTTATCCAAAGCTCAGTCAAAGCCGTGCCAAGATTTCCACAAGCAATCTCATTTAGTTAGTTTTCCTTACGTCTTTCTTTTGTTCCTTCTTTCTTGCTTTGTTTCTTTCTGTCTTCCTTCCTTCTGTGTGTCAGCCACACTTAGCATGAACTTTGCTCATGTTAGTGAAAGGTGACAACAGTCTGAATAAAATGGGTGACGGTGATGACTGACAGGGCCATGGTTGTCAGAAAAAAACAAAAAAACAAAACAAAAAAAAAAAAAAAAAAAACATTTCCCATCTGTGAAAATACTTAAATAGCAGGGGTATCAAATTCAAATTTGCTCAGCCTCAATATCAATATCAGTAGCTAATACACAGGAGCTGGAGATGGGGGTGACAGATTTACCAGAATGTGGTAATTATCGGTCACTCCAGGTTGGAGTAACAATTTTTGTGTCATTTTAGTGAGTCGTTTGCAAGGTGTGTCTCTCTCCTTACTGCATATCGATTTAAGGGAAGGCCTCGCACCTAATGCATGGAGACATTTTGACAGTCTGATTTACAGTATATATTCTGCTGCCTCAAAGTCAAACAATTTGCAGAGGTCAAAAAATTCTCTAGTAGAGATGGAATTTACTGGAGCAACAAATAGAAGGGTTTTGTGTGGGAAAGAAATTGTGCATTAACCTTCATTTTATAGAAATCTTATTCACATCAGATGCTGTAGCCTCAGGGCAAAATTATTCAAAGACCTGCACCATATCAGTTATCCAAAAATAAAGACATTGATAAAAATATAGACCCATAACTTCCCAAGAAAGAAAATAGAGCATTAATTATAAATGAGCCCGTTTTACTCAATTTTATACCAAATAAAGGAGGGTAGGGAGTTTTGCTTGTGTTCATCAAACCTGAATTTAACTTGACAATAGTGTTATAAAATCAACACGGGCTGTCTTTTCATCTTACATTTATACTGCATTTACCTTAAATTATTAGTTCAATTTTACTTTCTCTTTGTATTTGTTCATCATCTCATTCAAGAAAAATGAATTCAGAAAATAAAGCCCGCTAAGCTAGTGTGCTTAGTTAGCAACTTAGCTAAGCAAATAAGCTAACAACTTCACTTGTACCTTCGACTCCTGTCTCATAATTGTCTGCAAACCATCAGTAGTGAACAGCGGTTTTTAATCTGTCAGAGCAGGTTAAATAAAAGTGAACGGCGCAACACTGCTAATAAGTTCCAACATTTTGCACTCTCTGTCTCCGTCTGTATGTCAGCACTGTTGAGGTGGCTTGCTATTGCTCAATTCGATTTGCCCATGGTCAATTAATTTTGCCTCTTTGAGCAGATCCTCGGATTGTGCTGATTCCATTGGAGAGAAGTGACTACGCCACAAAATCATGCATCTAAATTTGTGTACTTCCATAATCTATTTTGAGCGTGTAAGTGCATTGACGTTGACAAGTACGCCAAGATGCAGAGCACTGTAAGTACCTGGATCGTGTGCTCAAAACAGTCAAAAACCTGAGTCTGGACTGGACACCATCTTGGCTTCATAGCAGAAGCGTATTTTCAACCTTGTGAAAATGGCGACCGAGGAAGGAGGACATGTCATCAGCACCAATGGCAGCTTCATTTGCATAGTGCATGACACAGGTGGCATAAAATGTTCAATTCAAGTTAAGCAAACAAGGAAACCGGCAGACAGGTGACATGTTGTGAATGCTATTTCCAGTGAGTGCACAACACTACCCTGTCGGACTTCATGCACCCTAAAGTTTGTTTGTTCCCAAAATGCATGAGCAGTAACTATTCCAATTCATCACTACATTTTCATTAAGACAAGATCACTCAGTTATCACAGATTTTCCAAACTGATAGAAATCTTACAGCTATGAGCTCTGCCTTACCCACAGCATGCATCTGAATGTCAGTCCCATGTTCAGGCCGGGAGATGACTGTGTAATGAGCTGCTGTCTTCGTAAATCAGGAGCTAAATACACACTGCAGCGGCAAGATCATTGCGAACTGCCGTGCACATTTGCACTGTGCCATTTTCCTGGCTAATCTATCCTAGCATCCTCGGAGAGAAATCGGAACAGCTCGATGGAAGGTTTTTAACCCTACTTTCAGCCTGCACATTCAGAGTGCATAGGAACAGCTTTGCCTTGAGAAACCAATGGTTGAACAAAACGCTGCACAGCCTGTTTCATTTGAAGCAAACGGTGGCCATTATTCTCCCATTGTTGAATGACAACCCTGCATTTTTAAGCATAAAGTAAAGGATTGTAATTCCACTGTGAAGTGTGTGGATTGTAAATGACCAAAAAAAAAAAAAAAAAACAAAAAACGTGGACGTTTTTCAAGTGGACTTGAGGACTGTGCCATTATTATAAAGTGAACACAGCTGAGAAGCTGCCTTAATAGATGAATTTAGTAATGCATGTGAGAGCTGTTCAAGATCTCTTAATTTGTTTGTAATACTTAATTAGAGCAGAGCGAGCAGGGTTCATTTTTCTCCTGCTTTGCTCAGCTGCCTCTGCACACACACACACAGGCTGTTAAGATATATAATTGAGGCCGTCATTTTGTGGCAGCGCAGCCAATGGCTTCTTGAAGAACTCTTACTCACTTTCTCGCTGGCTGCGCGTCACCTCGAGCACGGCCTTTTGCTCCCCGTCTTTATTCCTTTCGATCATTGACTTCATTTCAAAGATAGGAGAGCTGACATTGGGGGAACCTTGCATTGCCATTCTGTGATTCTCATTGACTAGTATTGTGATAGATGTCATATGGCAGGATGGAGGACAGGCTGAATAGCTCCAGCCTGAAAAGGACAGTAATGTGTTTCTGTCCTTCCTGTCTGAGGTGTAGTGTGTATTATGAAGCCATTTAGTCTGACACTTCCCACAGTTAACTCTTAGTTTGGCTCCAGTTTTGAAATGCTGCAGATATCATCATCTGCGTTAGCAAACTTCACGTCTGTAATGGTTTAAATGTTGACAGTATCAGTTTCATCACATCCAATAAATTAATGGGTATTTGTATTTATATCTGTGTGAGTGGGAGTTGTTATGTGCCTAACTACGACTGGCTATGTTGATATAGCATGTTCATATTGCCAGACACATGCGGCAGGTTGGTAATTTGGCAAAACAGAAGGTTGATACCACGGGAACATAATTAAGGATAATTGCAGAGTAATTCAAGTGTTTGCTCTTTTTTTTTTATATATATATATTTTACATCCAGTTTCCAGCATGTGCCACATTTAAATCCACTTCAAAAGTGCTTTTCAGTGCTTCCAGTCACTTCTCAACTGTGTAAACAACTACTATAAAAATATGTCATTAACATGGTATCAGCTCTCCAGTATCAGCTGATATAGAACTAATGTGAGGCTTAATTTATCATCATGATGAGTGTGAAGCTAATTTTACAGCTAGCAGGATTCCATAAGAGTAAAAGATGCAAGAAGACGGCAAGAGTCATGAGTTTGCACAAGGTGGTGAGAACTAAGGGAAACAAGTATCCACTCAAGCTGAAACTTGAGCCGAAAATTTGCACTTACATTAATGCAATTCATGCATGTACAGAGGCAAGAGGAAAGTAGAATTACCGCCTCGTGGTTGTATGCCTCTGCCACTGGGACTAGATTCAGATTACATCCTGTTTATCCATAGTCATATAAAATATTAACCATTTGTGTGAAATTTTGTCATAATTGCTGTTTGAAGTCTTGAGTAATGACCAAACAGTGTTTTGCGAGGTCACACTGACATTTGATCTTTGACCATTGTCCACCAGAGTCTAATCAGTTCGTCCTTGTGTCCAAGTGGACAATTGTAATTTGAAGAGGAGTTCGAGATATCGCGTTCAGAAGGCCAAAATCATGTTTTGTGAGATGACCATGACTTTTAGCCTTTGAACTTTGACCACCAAAATCTAATCATTTCATCCTTGAGTCCACATGAATGTTTGTGCCAAATTTAAAGACATTTTGTCAGGGTGTTACTGAGATATCATGTGCATGAGAAAGGGGATGGATGGACACCCCGTAAAAAATACGTCTCTGGCACGGAGGTGGAAAAAGAGACTCAAGGAAACTGACAGAGAACTGGGCAAAGCAAAAATGAAAAAAAGTACCAAAAAAATTATCAGATTTATATGACCGTGTGCACACATGCCTGCATGCAACTGTCCATGTAAAAATCACAATCCAACTGAAAATGTGCCCAGTGTTGATGCCATAACATTCCCACAGCTAACCAAGGTAAATGGCGAATTCAAAACTTGTAATAATTGTTGGCTTCCTGCAAGAATAAACAGAGCCAAGATGTATAATTAATCTTTTGATGTAAGGTGAAATGAAATGTGTGACAAGGATCACTTTAAATCTGGCTTCAATGCACTAAACCACCAAAATTACCCCAACTCCAATGAGATTATATACAAGAGTCAGAGTTTCCTCATACTGTGAAGTTAAGGAGGTGGAGTTTGCATCATTGAAGCCTTGTGCTTACAAAATGATTATAAATGTCTGAGCAGTTTCACAACAGCACACCCACACACACACACACACACACACACACACACACACACACACACACACACACACACACACGGTTGGTCTTTAAAAGGATAACTAGTCACTGCTAATGTCAGTGAAAATTGTTTTTTTATGTCTAAACATACCTTGTAAACATGGTCAAGGGAAGCAATGCTGCTGAATTGGCACTATTTCTCTATTTATCTTTGGCTGATGGGTTAAACAGTAACCTTTTGACCATGTATGCTCTCAGAGAACTAGACAGCACTCTTACCAGTGGCTCCTTGAGTGCATATATTCTATGCAGCTAAACAGCAACAATGAATGTGTGTTGTAGGAAAAATGATGAAACATGAATGAATTGCATTTTCCTCTCTTATTATAATAAGTGAACAGAAATTAAAAATGTATATAAGTTGATGATGAAAAGAATTTCTAGACAATGCAAAAAAAAAAAAAAAAAAGAAAAGGATATTATCGTGCATGGTTACTTTTTGATGTTAAACGACATCTAGTGGCCAATGAAATTATGACAGGAAAGAAGGGAAAAGTGCGGTGACGTAGTTTACAAAGTCTGTGTCAGGAGGAGGGTGGGGTGGATGGATGGGTCAACAGAACACAGGAATATGACACAGGAGAGTAGTGTTCGATTCTCATGTGAAAATAGCAGTTTATGTTGTTTCTATTACCCATGACTGTTCATCGGAGTTAACCACGTTGTTAGTATCGTAACCATGACAACATACACAGTCTAATGTTGAGGAAGTACTTATTTTAACCCAAATCACCATCTTTTCCTAAACCTAACCAAGTAGTTTTTTGTGCCTAAACCTAACCAAGCAATGACCATTATTATAGTAACCATGGCGATGAAGGTAGGTACACTGCTCTCTGTACAGACTGCGTGTTTATTATTGTGACAAACGAGGACCGGCATGCTATTTCAGGGCACTCTCCTATGGGTAGTATCAGAGGGTTGAAAGAGGTTGGAGGACTGGTTGAAAAAAATGTCAGTTCTGCTGCAGAGCTATTGTGCTCCTGGTGCAACCTTGACCTGCAGAGTTTCACAATCACAAGATTTTGGATAATTTGCAAAATGTACATTTCTATCTATGGAAACACTTTGCCCTACCTCACTATCAAATTGTGTCAGTCAAGTATAATAAAGTGCATAAGATTCTTCTCTTATGTAAATAATTGCACTTAATTATCGTGAGCCACACATTTCCATTGTTCTGTTTCACTTCAGTGTCTCAAATCTCAGAGATGAGAAGGCTTGAAAGCTTCTGCAGTGCTGTTTAATGGCATTTGTGGTGTCCAGGGGAGGTTAGATGGAGTGACCTGAAAAAGAAGAGCACTGCAAGTCTGGGTCTGGCTACAGGGATAGTCTAATTAACATTTTAATTAACACAAAATATTGCTAACTCGAGGCCATCCTCAGAGCCATGTCTGGGACAGACTCATTACATGCGGTGTTAGCCTCTCTCCTGCTGCCCTTCGACGTGCTACCTGCGAAAATGTCATCCTCCAGAAGAGCGAACAGATTCTGCTGGATTAAATACCCTGATGTACGACTGCTTTAAAGTGAAATACAGTATGTTGGAAAGTTACAGTCAACAGCAGTTTTGAGTTCATAATTAAACTCAAAAAAAATTTTAATTAAAAATTTACATTTTTTAAAGAGTTCATTTTAATCACAGGCTGTAAACTCATGAACTACATTAGACTGTCAAGTGTGATTATCTAAAATATGAGCATTCAAGCCATTCTATATGAAAAGAGCATGTTGTGCAACAGTCTGACATGTAGATTGACTGAAGTTGACAGCTGGCCAGGAGGGCGACAGGGTTCAGAAGAGGCTCAGTGGAATTCATGGATGTTATTTTTATCCTCAAAGGCAAAAAAAAAAAAAAAAACAACATTTCTATCTGCGAATAGGGAGGACTGTTATTGCATTTCTTATTTTAAGATTGCTGCTAAGAAATACAGCGGAGCAATGAAGCATGTAGCAGAGAAGATAGGCCCTGTATTCATTTGTAATATTCACTGTTTGACATATGATGCTTAATCCTAAAATCCTTAACATTTGTTGCAATTATCATTAAAGGCACAGTTCACCCATAAAACACAATAAAACTCATTTTCTCTCGATCCTTCCTCCCAAACAGTGATGCTGTGGATTACTGAGGCTATTAGACATGAGCTCAGTGAAATCAGCACATGAACGTTTGCTTTGTCTATTTGACAATCAGGATTTTATTTTTTTCTTAAGAGACTAATTATCAGGTCTCAAATTGTCACTAATGACAATTATTAAATGGTTAGCAAATCCTTCATTACAGTCTTATAGATTCATCCATCCTGACCCTGGACAGGTTTACAATCCATCATTGGTTAAACACATTTAGACAGGGCAAGCATTTGTACTTTCACATTAATGCCTCCAAACCCAGGATCTTCTTCTTGTAATATAACAGTAACACCTCCAGACTCATTTTGCTTCATTTTTGTCAACTTTCTGCACATTCATTCCTCTCTCTGTTAAGCACTTTTTAAGCTTTCCTTGCTGCTCAGGCACAAACGCAGATGTAAGTCTGACTTCTTTACTTTTCTCTTGTTTTTTCCCTCTGCAGTGAACAAAGAACAAAGTATAAAGCTGCCAGGGACCCAAAAGACCGAGAAAAAATTACACAGACACTAATGAAAATTTATAAAAACCAGTGATGATCAGTCAAAATATTATTTCAGAACAGTCAAAGGTTATAACAAACATTGTACTACTATATATATATATATATATATATATATATATATATATATTTACACAGAAATACAGAAGAAAATTGTCAGAAATAAAACTGTTATCCAGTCTTACTTTAAAGTCTTTTTGTGCCTTTTTCATTAAATGTCTATGCATGTGTGTAAATCACTACAAATGCTAATAATTAAGCCTAAGAATGTTTTGTGTGTTTCAGTGTTTTTTTCATTTTGTCTCTACATGATGTATACATAAAGTTATTCGTGTAAATGAACAGATGAACCGACAGTTTTACCATGAACAGGCTGCTTTTTTCCCCACTTTTCCTACTTGCTAGCCTCTTCCATTTTGTTTGGCAGTAACAATATGGGCCAAATTACATTTCATATTTCTCAATGCAATCCATATACAGCATTTTTGCATCAAACCACACTTATCTTAAATATCTTTCTCCAATCGACCAATATTTTTGTACGTACTCAGAGGTTAAATGGAATATTGCATGTTTTTTCTGATGAGCCTGATCATCTCTTCTGGACATAGGCCTCAAATATGCTGAACTCACAAAACAGTGGGTACTTTGTGAAATATTAGTAAGACCTTAGTGGTCCACAATTGGTCATTGATCCCTCTGATACGATCAATAGGAGCATCTCCTACTGGACCTATCATTATGGTTAGAAAAATAAACATTCAGTTAAGCGTATGGAACAATCATGTTTTGGATTAGTTCACTGATTGTCTGTGGAAGCATCTTATTGTCACATCTTATTGTTACATTTATTGTTAAGACGACAGCTAGCAGTGATAGCAATTATTTGACTCAGCTGACATTGTATAAGGTGCAATAAAGTCTGCATCGGGATGATGTTGGGGTAGATAGATGGACTGACTGACTTTTTTCTTTATCCATGATCATTCCACAACCTTAAAAGGTACACTTTACTGTAATCACTCTCTAGTTCACTCAAATCCTGAACAGTTATTTTTCTATTGTTTGATAGCAGTTACGCTCTAAAGCAGAGGGTGTCTGATGATAAATACACAACCGCACACTTCTAGTGGGTCATATGATTGAGAACGTGTACTTTATATCCTGCATAGTACCTTTAACTGTGTGTTTACTGTAACCATGATGGAGATCCTAACCTTAAGGAAGTAATTATTTTAACCCAAACCATCATGGTACATTAACCTAACCAAGTACTTTTTGTGCCCAAACCTAACCGAGCTTACCTGTCGGTTTATGTTTGTAACTATGACAACAAAGGTCTGGTATACCGCTGCAGTTGCCGTTCCACATAGTCCCATACACCCACCTCAGTAGGTGCAGGTATGTGTCGTATCAGAGCGTAGTTACAGACGGGCCTGTACGGACGTTCAGGCTGGATGACTGGTCAAAAGCAAGAGCTTGGTGAGGACATTAGACTCTGTGCTCCTCTTAAAGCCTGAGCTTAAATACTGCTTGGAATGTACCAGTAACCTCAGTTACAGCGAAGATTCAATCAACAAAAGGGAAGCGTACATGGTCATCTTAACTTCATTATTCCTGTCTCTCATTACATTTCCTCTGGAACTTAAGAGTCTATTAACTAAGGAGAGACCACAATGAAAAGAGAACAAACATCCTTTGTAACACCCTCCAGTTAATTTGCTCATTCATGTGGATTCATTTTGTGTGTCTACTTTCTTGTGTGGCCAGGTCTTTTAGGATGATGATGCTGCCACAAGATGAACCTCAGGAAAAAAAAAAAAAAAAAGCACACCAAGGCTATGAAAAGTACCGCAAACCTGATGAACACCATGAAATAAATTATTCAACAGAAATGTTGCTTTTTGCAGAAGAGAAAAACATAAATGAAAATAGGACTGCCAAATCAAACACCCAGAGGAAACAGAAAATGTAGTCAAATGTAGCAGCTATTGAACTCGCAGAGATTGGAACTGATTGTTCTCCCTCATAGACGAGCTCAGCTTCTACAAATGTGCCTAATACACCAGATACTCTGCATGTAATCTTCCAGTAACACAGAGCACAAGTATATGAACAACGCTGCTCACGTCACAGCTGCATACAGCATACATATATGTGTATGCACATATATATGTTTATGTGTGTGTGTGTGAGTGTATGTGTGTGTGAGAGAGACATATATTTGTGTGTGTGCAGGTAAAAATCAAGTACAAGCTAAATGGAAGGAAACATCTTAAAATGAAAATAAAAGTCTTATTAGTCTCTTTTAATCTCTGCAGACAAAAGAGCAACACTATTACAGTTACAGGAGCTAACATTGTGCTTTGGTGATAAAGAAAACTGAATTATTATGTAACCACCAGAAAAAGAAAAAAAAAACAAAAAAACAAACAAAAAAAAACACCCTCAGCAGCAGCCTGAGGAGCCTGACAGTGAGTCTTATTTGAGACATGGAGGGCAGGATGCTTCCTCATGTTGATTTGGAAACACAAGGTGGCAAATAGAGCCCAAATACACATAACCTTTATGTGTACTACCAATTAATAAGCTTATTATTTTTACTTCTAGGAAAATGTTAAAAAGTGAAATTGCCCATAACAGTTTCCCAGGGTCAAAGGCTTCTGACTAACTTACCTACTAAACTAAAGATATTAAATTTAGTGATGTAAACCTAAGAGAAAAAGTCATCCAGCTAATAAATTTACACACGTAATTTATGCAACACTGAATAATTTGATAAATATAGATTATTTGGTCCGATGGTCCTTTCGATAGATTTTATTTCATATATAGTTTTACATAATTTGCTTTGCTGTGCTCTTGTTAGAGTTTAGTTTTTATTTTATTTATTTTTTTTAAATTATTCTATATCGTATTATACTTTTTTTTATTTGTATGTTTTCCATATTTGATTGGTTTTTAAAAGTTAATAATATGCACACTACTTATTTGTTTATCTGTCTTCACAGCAAGCCATTTGCTGAAATGCTTGTGTGGTCCAAAACAATAAAAACACAAAAAATGTGGACTATTTTTGTATTTGAAGAGACAATTTCCGGGAAAAGAAACTTGCACATCCAGTCCCTGACTCTTAATTACTCAACATTTGTACTTTAGAAATTAGTAGAGTAAAACATTTTATATTATTGAGTAAAAGACAATGGACCAAACACAGGAAATAGACTGGTTCAGGGGGCAGTCTGTTCCAAATAACTGAGCTGATATTAAATTAGATGAACAAAAACTAGAAGCAGTCACTGTCCAAACACAGGGAAAGTAAAAAGATGGGTAGAGATGTTATCAGTGTGGGTCACTGCTGGGGTCAGAAGCGTCGTCTGTGGGTAAATACAGCACTGCGGTTTGTGGAAACATCATCGCCACTGGTGGAAATGTCATTTCTGCGGATATAGAATCTGGTAGAAATGTCACTGCCATGGTTAGCACAGTTATCACCCCCATCACCAGCCGTATTTATTCAAGTCAGTCTGGACACTTGAGTTAAGAAGACAACCCCTCGTGTCCCAGCAGTGTCGGGCCTTGAGCAGCTGCAGCGGCACAGTGATGCTCTGAGAGAACAGGGAGGGTGGCTGGGAGATGAATAATTCCTGATCTTGGCTTTGGCTCAAGCCGCAGGCCGTCATACTTGCTCCGGTTGCACAGCTGAGAGGAGGTCCATGGCAGCTGGAGCACCAGCAGATAATAGAACAGACAAAACACAGGGTAAAAATTCAGGAGTGAGTGAGCTCAGTGCAGCACTTTCTATATCAGTAATTAAGTGAAATGAATCTGGATTCTTTTCCCTTTCTGTGTGATTGAATACATATCTTAAAGATTCTGCTGCAATGATCCTTTTATTAATTTTTTTTAAAAAGGCAAAGAGATTTGACATTTATCATAACAATGTCAACAAGAAGGTCAAGAATTTTGGTGGGTGTTTCCCATGGCAACATGTAACTGAAGACCACTTGTGTCACAGCAACAAACTAAGGCTGTTCCATCTCCAAGGCTTCTTCAAAGTACATCCTTTGTTTCCCAGGCAACACAGGACCCAACAGACGGATCCTTCCATGCCCAACAGTGCGCCACCTTTCAAAAAGAGAATAAGGTGGACTTTGCAAATGAAACAGTTGCCAAGGATAAATATGATATCCCCTGTAGACTAGACCGCCTCTTTTCAGTTCAACCTTTGCTGCCTACACGGCCTTCAGATGCCACGCCTCCGTAGACTGCATCCTCCGAAGGATGTGCCCTCTGAATTGGGGCACAGCTAATGTCTACACATGCCTGACTGGGGAACATCATGCTGTATCTTCTATGAACATGTTCGTTATCTTTCAACCAGCCCACAAAGCTCCCAAAGTGTCACTGTTGGATGAGCCGAGAATAAGAACAGGTTGGTAGTAGCGCTGGCTTTTAACCATTAGCCATTTAAGTTTGTGTGATCATAATGAGTTACATCAATGCAGGTACTATTACCAGTAACAAGTTATAATTGATTAGTATAACAATTTGAAATCCTGGAATTACATTAAACTGATGAATCCCAGTATCGCTTTGTTACTGCAACATTTTTGTGGATCAGTGTGTCTGACCAGGAGTTTGCTGGAGGGTTGATATCAGTTTCTTCTTGTGTTCAGTGAACATAGTCTGGGATGTCACCACCAAAAAAAAAAAAAAAAAAAAAAAAAAAAAAAAAAAAAAAAAAAAGCTATTAAAATTTCTTCTTTTAATCATTCCAACTTTCGACCAGCACAGGAATCAAAACAAGCACCATGCTGATTTGAAATGAAATCAAGCTGAACTACATTTGAATATCAGTTCAACTTAAGACAAGCAGGAGGAATTAACAAGCTAAAAATATTAATTCTTTTTCTAATTCTAACACCAGTCGAGAGTTTTGTTTCTTTCAACAATTTCTGGATTTTATTAGAAAGCACTTGAAAAATGAAATTAATTGCTTGCCCACCCTGTTGTCTCTTGAAGGAAAGCTTTAAATAAGATGAAAAGCAAGTCACAGCAAACGTCTGCACAGTTTGAAGTCACAGTTTTCCTTTTGTGGTGTGAAAAAAAAAAAGTTTCCTAAAATCACGCAAGCCTTCTGGTGGGGGGTTAATCATTTAAAAAAAGCCCAAAAAAACAGGTCTTTTATGTGCAAGATTTAGTCGTTTGTTTGTCTCCACTCTCTTGCTTTCTCAGATGTCACTTCCAGATACTTAAAAACAAGGGGCCACGGCGAAAAGTGATGATGATATGTCTCCTAAACAAGCTCCTCCGACTACAGTCGCCTCTTCTGACACGCACAATGAACGGATCACCTCCCCGCACATAGAAAAAGAATGTAATCCACCAATAAAGATGTGTTTACAACGGCAGAGTGAGACAACATGCTATTTTCTCTTCTTCATACGCCTCTTATTCATTCTGCCCTACATTCTTAAACTGTGATGAGAAGTGCTGAAAACAAGCTGGTGTCATTTTCCCCATACCACTCGCCTGAGGCAGTGACTTCAGGGACGAGCCTTGCAACTACTATTATGTGCAAAATTTAGTCCACATTCAGCACACAGCGTAACCCCTCATTAGTATTCTCTTCAGCATTTGGAGGATACAGCAGTCGACTGTTGATTTCCTGTGGTTAATAGACAGAAAGGGTTTGGGCTGATATCTAATCAACAAGAATAACTGCTGCCTTTTATGTTCTTTTTACGTTTTCTTCGTGTCTGCAGCAGAGTTCAGCTGATTTTCTTCACCAACCAGATTTAGTTATATAAAAGAAGAAGGCCGAGGTCTCAGAGGAAATAAGGAAGAGGGTCATGAGCAAACTCAGGACCACATTAAAAAGCCTCAGTAAGGCCTCAGTCCGTATGCGCAGGGATCCCAGGGGACGGTGACAGCTAGGACACTGGGGAAGTGTCCTGTACTCTGCCCCGGTTATGAAATAGAAAGGAAGAAAAGCACTCAGAGCCACTGAGACTGTGTGGATTTTTAAAAATTCCTCTTAGAGTTTGTAAAAGGTATTCAAACAGAAACAACCACAACATATTCTCCAGGCAGGAAAGGCAGTGATGGCTAAAAGCTGCTGAAGCACTTTGCTGTTCATTTGCAATCACTGTTTGTTCCCATTTCAGATGTATTGAGGCTTGTAAAGAATCAGCATGACAATTTACTAACCCACCATATGTATTCATGTCTATACACAGAGAGAGAGAGAGAGAGAGAGAGAGAGAGAGAGAGAGAGAGAGAGAGAGAGAGAGAGAGAGAGAGAGAGAGAGAGCAAGCAAGAGTACACACAAGCAAATACATAAAGATAATTGATCTTTAAAAATGGGCTATTTGAATCACATTAATTATTGACTGTTGTTGTTTGTGGTGTGTGTGTGTAAAAGAGAGAGAGAGAGAGAGAGAGAGAGAGAGAGAGAGAGAGAGAGAGAGAGAGAGAGAGAGAGAGAGAGAGCGCAAGAGTGGGCTATGTTAATTTCAATTGTCATTTCTAGGAAAGAAATGTAATTCATAATTCATACAGGATTTAGTAAAATAACAGTAATAGGAGCTAGTTAACTGAACTATTATCACAAACTACCAATGCCCCGAGTATTATAACTCCAGCAATTAGGTATTTCACTTTCATAAAGTTGAGGGACATTCAAGAGACTGATTTTAAAAGAAGAGTATAGTCAACACTCCAGGGTGTATGGAGCAAGTGCTTTCAGGGTGAGTCCATTTCACTTTTGCCATTTTAACTGAGTAGAAAACGGTCGCTGCACCAGGCACATGGTTCAGAAGGGTTGCACTTAATCTCTCATTTAATCATGGGAGTGTTTTGGATGTAACATGCTATAACAAATCTCTGCTGTTCCTATTAAAAAGCCAGGTGTGCCTGCACCTTGGTGGATTGCTGTTATAATGTTGCAGTGTTTCAAATGGAGTTAAATTCTATTTGTGGTGAGTTGATTATATATTGTGACTGACCAGTGAGCCCGGTCCTGACACAAGCACATAGCAGCTCTGTGCGCTCTGAGGGGCAAGGAAGCGCTGAGTGAATCAATGTGCTGCGCGCAGTGCACAGCTCTACAATGAAGTAACAGCATAACTCACAATATGAAACTTTTTTTGTGTGTGTTTTCAGTTCAATTTCAGCTCATTATGAAACTGTGGACAAATGTGTGATGAATGAGAAACATTGTGGTGGAGTTACCAGATATTAAGAAAAAATGCTTCTGTGCAGAGCCTCATTTGTGTCCAGGAGACATCCTTGACAAGTCACGCAAGACACATTAAGCCAAAAAGAATGCTCCAACCTGCTGTAGGCCGTATTGTTACGTTCCGCCTGACTTATACAAACACCTGAAGCACTTTATTTTAGCACAATCTGCTTGTGCACAACAGGAGGAGTGTATGTGCACTGTTCACCCAAATCTGTAGGTGCACATTACTATCTTGATAATAGACCCTTAAAATAACAGTGAAATACCGCTCCACTGACTTCAGAGCAGGTTTTTTGTTGGTCTCAGGTCATCGTCGGTGATCTTGATGGAGTGGAAAATGATGCGCGATTGACCAATAGGCACATGGGTGCTCAGATGGCTTTACGTTTGCTACAATGTATGCACTGGATTGGAAAATGAAAACCAGTCTGAATCTAGTAAAGACACTTGGTTTTGCATTTCACTTTGCACCATGTGTAAGAGAGAGCCCTAAGAGTCCATGGCCACGACAGAGGCTCAGTTGGATTGTATTTTACCACACCTAACTACACTGTGAATGTTTCAATGATGAATTCAATACTGACGAGTACCAACAATTTGTGCGTTGTTAGCCAAAGTAAATTGTGTTTGTTCATGAAGAAGATCGGACCATATTTCAGGACAAATTCATACATAAATGGAGATAATTCCAAAGGGTTCTCTTCACCTTTTCTTGCCTCTGTTTACTGTGCACAATGTTTTGTTTTCCCTTGTTCTCCAACTGTTGTCTTCAGCAAATAATCCAGTCCATCAGTCAGCACAGTCCATATTAACTGCTACATATTTAAACTGGGACTGCTAGACACTCAGTTGATGGCTTCAATTGACAATTATGCTCACAGATTTGATAGGTGAGTCTGGCAGGCTCAGACTAGAATTTTAAACTTCTCTGGAGAGCTGGTCTCCAAATTGCTTTCTGTTAAAGACATCCTTCATCTAGACCTTTCATCATTACCTGTGAAGTCAAATCAGAGACAGATAAGCTAAATTATAGGGAAAACTTTTTTGACTGCCACTGATCTCTTGTATGTGTTCTGTCTCAGAACGTTTCACAAAGATTCCTTTACCCTCTGGGTTTTAAGCTGTTTTCCCTCCGAGTGTACAATTCCTAATAATCTGGTGCTATGTGCGGATGACTGAGAGGACGCAGAAGCTCCTCTGCAGATATTTGATCATCATTCATGCAGTGCTGTTTACCACTTTTCACAGAGCGATGAAATAATGAAATGTGGCAAGGCTCCACTAGAAAAGCCAGAAAATCAAATGTTCTCATGAGCAAGATGAGGGGAAATACACATCTGCAAGAGCAAAGACAGGCCCTCAGTTCTACTGCTGTCAAAAACAACCAGGATAATTACTGTTGCAGAGAATACCTAATTATCCTTCTATTCACGACCCAACCTTTTCCCTCTCATTTTACAGTTCCTTTGAAAACGAGGTCTCTTATGTCTTAAAATAACCTGAACCTGAGAACTAAGCTGTATCTCTCCTCCTAACTTGGACTCCAGCTGCGCTGCTGAAAGGATTAGCATAGTGTGTTAATATAATGCTCAGTCACTGGTCGTGTGTGTCAGAGCTCCTCCTCCCGCCTTCACGTCATTTCAAATCAAAGCTTGGCTTAGCATTTATGCTGAGACGTTAGAATTGCATACAGGTGCATTGGATCCAACTTTATCTGTGCAGTCAATATCAGGTTATTGATCTTAAGAAGTGCTAAACTGAAGGGTAGTCAGGGAGTTTTCTGCTAGAGACTTCAGGACCTTCATTACCAGAAGGGATTATGTGAGTAGAAACTGAAAAGACAGCAAAACCATCTGCAAGTTTTAACTGCATGTGGGAATAAAGCTTTGGACATTAATCTTCAGTCTCAGCTAATCTGCCCAACCTGACTTGCATAGTTTGTGGATTTACTGGAGAAAAGATGGTGAGGGGTTAAGGCTGGAAAAAGACTATGTTTGGTTACAAGGCTTGGGTAATGTTTAGTATCTTAGCACAGTTATGTACAAAATATCGTGATATACAATATTATCACAGGTTTTTTTTTGGTCACGTGTCAAAGTACAATGTAGAGTAAGCAAAGCAGTGAAATGAGGGTTGCATTTAGCAGCAAATTTGCAAAAATGCACGGAAAAAAAAAAAATCAGATATTATGGAAAATATTTATAAAAACATATCACATGGCAGGAAATATTGCAACAGTATTACTGAATATCAGCCCAAGCCTATTGGTTACAAAGTAATGCTGTATAAATAGAATAAAACAGGAGGCATATACACAACAATGTGTCAGAAACATCCCCATTTGTCAAACAAACATAGCTGAGTTTAAACCTGGATCTTAGACATTGCCAAAGCTTTGCTCACTGGAGACATTGTTTTTCCAAATTAATCCTAACATCAGACCAGACCACCAGACCACCAAGTGGAAGCCCACCGTGACGTCAGCCATCGGTTTGTGAACTGCCATTTTTAAGCCTCGAGTTTGTAATTTGTCTGTCACCATCCTGTTGTGTTGAAGAAGACTTGAAACTAGTGATTGAGACCATAAACTCATTAGGAAAACGTTTACTAAGGTAATAAATCAAGTGAGACATTGGGCCATTTTCCTACAGTCTTCAATTCAATCAGACTTCTTTTAGCAACCAGTGGAGTCACCCCTGATGGTCATTACATAGAACGCAGGTGTATGTCCATTTTTATATACAGTCTATGATCGGGACATGAGGATTTTAGAGGACAACAGTGTTACCCATTCATTCTTTAATTCTTCCAGCTGTATCAGACTCAAATTCATTATTTGTAGACATGAATTTAATTCTCGACACTTCATAGCACATTGGATGTGATATTTCCTCTCACATTGATCTCTCTTTCTCTTTCTCTTTCAGGTGCACTATGTTTTCCATGAATCAAACTTTCCTCTGCTTCAACCAAAGTGGCCTGTTATGAATCACCACAGCAAACAAATCCACCCCTGCCTGCTCCCTCTTACCTCTGTCCTCCAAACTATCTGAACGTCAGTGTTGAGCTCGGGGGGAAACAGGGTGAGTCAAGAACAGGAACAAAGAGCAGTGCAATTGCGTCTCAGCAGATACAATGGACCCATTCACACTGAAACCCATATTCACAATGTCGGACCATCAGGTCTGTCTCTTTCAAACAAGCAGAGGAGGAAACTGTTGCACATAACTACGACCCAGTTAACAATGAGCACTGTGTTGCTTTTGCCATTTCATAACAAACGTGGATAATTGCAAACGATGACTTCATGAAAATTCTAACAGATAGATCTGGGCACATAAGGTGAAGAAGGGAGGCATACACACCTTCTCCCTCACATTTACACACACACACACACACACACACACACACACACACACACACACACACACACACACACACACACACACACACTCTACTCGCAGGGCGCCCTGTTATTGCCGAGGCCTGTCAAGCTCAGGGACTGTGGAATATCCATCGTGCGCTTTGTTTTGGCGAGATCCGTCTGAGGTAATAGTAGCATGTGTTCCGTCTTTTCCTCTGCACACATCTGTCTGAGGAGGGGTGTCGATATGATGTATGAAGCTGTTTGCCAAGGCTGAGCTAAGAAGAATGGAGCCCTGCATCACTTAGCATCCCATTGCCAGACACAGCCCCGCCATTACACCTCCCCAAAGTATCAGGCACACCCTCGCTTGAGTAATTTTGCCATCTGTTGACAATGTTTACACGGCGGGTGATTTGTCATCACAAACAGCAGGGCAAAAATTAACAAGCTTATTTATGATCCGTGTTGCATTTGCACAATGAAAATGCCATTGGTCATGTAAAACAGTCAGAACGGCATTACAGGTCTGAGTGAGGCAGCGGGGGAGATGCATTATATTGCTCAGAATCTTCTATTGGCGAGTGTCTAATCCAGGTAAATAATAGCTATATTTCCAAGTCATCAAAATATGTGATACTGTTGATGGGATATACTAGTTTGAAGAATTGAGATGGACTTTTACTTCAGCTAAGCTTCAGCGCCAAGAATTAAAGCCCTTGGAACACAATGCTATTTGCACTCTACCAAAGAATGTAGCTGAGAAAAGGTCAAACAACAAATTGAAATCTTGGCCCAATATTAGATGTAGAGTGAGAGCTGAAGTGTGGAATGACTATGAAAAAAAAAAAACAACCTAAAAAAAAAAAAAAAAAAAAAACACACAGCGAGGCAGAAGAATGGGGGAAGGAAAAGAAGAAGAAAGAAATCATGCACAGTATGTCTCAATGGGCATTTGAAAATCCTCGCAGTGCTGGAAAGTGGCCTCTAAGTTACGGGATTGCTCTCAAATGGTACAATCCTGAAGGGAAAGAATCTCATTTTGTATGTATAACTTCGAAAAGGTCACAGGAAGATCAGACAGGCATGAGAGAACTTGTAAACCATCAAGAGACAAGAGGTCTGAAGAGAAGATCAGAAGGAGGCAGCGGGCGCCGTTTCGATGCTCTGATATTCTCTTAACACCTTAAGTGCCCAGAGACGCTGTTTATTGTGCGTGGAAGTGTGTGCACGTGGATTTGCATGTGTACTTGTGGTATTTGTGAGTCATGCATAGGGAAGGAAAAACCACAATGGGATCTAAGTGAACTGGGACGAAAATGAATCTGCTGTTATTCCTTGTAGGCATAGTTTTCATTTTTTTTGTTTTTTGTTTTTTTTTGTTAGGTGACATTTTGTAATATAACTTGATAAACATGTGTCTCAGATGCCACAACTGACCTTGCAAAAAATTCACTTTTGGGTGGGTCTTGTGAATCTGAAATGTTAATGTATACTGTAAAATTTTAATACTTTTCAATATAATGTGATTTACAGTATTTTAATGCCCCTGTGCATTTTTAAAGCTAGAGAGCTTTAAAATGTGTCTCCTGTTCACACACACACACACAAACACACACACACACACACACACACGGCAGTGCATTGCATGCTAACACCTACCAGGCAATTTAGAGTTGCCAGTTAACCTAACCTGCTTGTTTTTCAGACTTTGGGAAACCTAAGCACCAAGAGGAAAACCCATGCAGACACACAGACTCCTCACAGACAGGCCCAGCTGGCTGGCAGGTTCAAACTCACAACCCTCTTGCTGTGAAGTGAGGGCACCCACCTGCCACCCACACACAATCATTGTGGTAATTTAATGTAACTGTTAGCGCTGATGTGATACAAGTGGCAGGCAGATGAGGCTGCTGCAGGTGTGACAAAAAATGCCCACAAGAGCGACCTGCAAGAGGGTTGCAACTGCAGACAAGTGTCAAGAGAGGTCAGCTGTGGCTCTTTTGTAACCAGAGAATCTCTGTTTAATACTTGCTGAAAAGAAACCAGGATTAGAGTGGGAGAATAAACGGTGACAGTGCTCCACATAGAAAAAGAAGTTGTTATTTCGATCCCTGATGAACACGGTGACAGAATACATGACTATTTTGCTCATGGGTTTCAAACACTTTCTGTAATAAAACATCTAAAAGCAAAAATCTTATCAAATGGGGTTGTGTGGTTTAATTTGTGTCCTTGATATGAAAAGGTTTGAGCACCATTGGGCTTAACTATATTGATGGAAATATAGTGAAAATGAAATATTTCCCTTTTTGCTGGGAACTCTCAGGAACCCCCTCAAGGACCCCTGCGGATCCCCACTTTAAGATCTACCAGTTGGAATATTAAAAGGGAAAAAAATGTCATTTTTCTTATTTATTGATCCATCCATCCATCCTTTCTGAGAGGGAAAAATCATTCTCCAGTCAAACTGATGGCAGATTGTGTCCATACTGAGATTATGACCTGTTTGAAGTGTGAGCCAAAAATGCTGGGAACTACTTACACATTGTATAGTTTATGTATGTAAGACATCATTACACATCACATAATAATAATAATAATAATAATAATAATAATAATAATAATAATAATAATAATAATAACAACAAACTATAAATATAAACTAAGTAATGCATTTGACCTCTGCAGCGCTGCTTATGTATATGATAAATAGATAAGCATAAAGGAAGCTATTTGCTAAACACTAATCCATATATCTCGCATTTAAAAATCAATTTTCACAGCATGTACACTGTTCATGTATATATTTTATGAATACAGTACTTTTGATTGATTGCCTGATCATGATGTTGCCAAAGAGTCTTTCACACTCAGGATAAATATATTCCCCATTAACATGAGGTGGTTAAAGATTCTTTAGGATACAGTACAGCGCAGCTTTATCCATGGCTTTCTGATTGCACAGAGATTGATTTTGCACGGCTTGGCTGGCAGAATGAGTTTCTAGCGCAGTAAGCTTAGAAGCATTAGTTACAGTTTGGATGTCATCTGGTCTGCGGTGCAAGACAAACCACATTCTTGTCTCATCTCCTCATCAAAAGAAAGCTTGATAGGTCATCCGGCTGAGGAGAGAGAGAGAGAGAAAGAGAGAGCGTGGTTCCCAAATACCTGGCGTCTCCTCTGAGCGTTAACAGCCGCCACAGCCTTTGTTTTCACTTTATAATAAAGTGTGGCTCAGCTTTATCTTGCTCTGACTAATATGCAACTTTGCAGCCTGTGCGCCATCTACAAAGGACTGCTGAATGTTACTCCATCGCAGGATTTGGTCTGCTTGTCATAACAGCTGTAAAATGTATTTCTGTCACATCGTGGATATCTGCTGGCAAATAAACCCAAGCAAATAGGAGCCAGCTTGATGAAAGCAAAGCACATCTGCCAGTGAGGTTCTGCCTTTCATAAATTGGAATCTTACTGAGGAGATAAGTCTTCTTTTTTGTAGCCGGGATAAGCTGTGAAGTGGGCTTTCTGTTTTTAAAAGGCGACACTCTTGGCATCCCAAAGTTTCTCATAAAGATGGCAGCACGTGCTACAGAAGCTTCTGTGTGGCACTTCTCAGGAGATAGT